>NC_028639.1:13938808-13973194 GCF_001406875.1 Solanum pennellii
TCTATTTTGAGTTGGCCGATGATATCTACTCAGTACCCGTGTTTTGTACTGACCCCTACTTGTATTTGTTTTCCTTGTTATTTGTGGAATGCAGCAAACATACCGTCGTCTTCAACTCAACCGCAACTCTAGCCAGTCTTCATTACACCGGATTTCAGGGTGAGCTAATGCTTCTAGCTTGGACTGGATCTTCTTCCTCATGTCTTGATGCCTTGAAGTTCCGGCATGGACTAGCTTTTGTTTATTTTAGTTTCTTAGAATACTCTTAGTTTAGTAATTTGATCATAGATGTTCTTGTGGTGATGACTTCCAGATTTTGGGGAAAAATAGATGTTGAATTTTAGAAGTTATTGAATTGGTTTTTATTAATGAGTTTAAGTCTTCCGCATTACTTTCTGTTGATATTAAATTGAAATGTTAGGGTTTAGATTGGTTGGTTCGCTCACATAGGAGGGTAAGTGTGGGTGCCAGTCGCAGCTCGGTTTTGGGTCGTGACAGCTATTTTCCCTATATAATAAGAATATGAATTACGATAAGAACATGAGTTATGAACTATGGTTCCTCATGAGGTTCTAATTAGTATGAGTGAGCTATCATACTTCATTCACACATTGCACATGTAGGCTTTGAGAGTGGGTATCATATGTTTCTCTTATGATATGATAATTATGACATAAGGTATGTTTTATATGAACTATGAATGTGAACATGAACATGAACGTGAATATGAGTTATGCTTATGAATCCTAAATGAGCTTTACTTAGTGTGAGTGGAGTATGGGACTTAACTTATACATTGCACAAGTAGACTTATAATGGGATTGTGGTGTGCTTTCTTTATCGTATTAAGATTTATGGACTTAGGTATTCATGATATGTATTGTTGATTTGAGTGACTTTACAAATTGCAAGATATGAACATGAATGTCTCTTTGTGTATGTGAGTTGGCTATGGATAGGGTCTAGGTATGTCATGCATGATCATGGTGGCCTAAAAGTGACACTTAGTGTAGGTAGGTTTATGGGATCATATCTATGCATTGCAAAAGTATGACTTAGAGTGCTTATGTGATACTTCTATTATGATGATATGATATTGGTATGTATCTATGCATGTGAATTATTTTTTGTGAAGATTGGAGTATGTATTATGTTGGGTTAGAGACTACGTTTGTGATTATGATGGTATCCATTATGTTATTATGAATTGTATATGGCTTTTCTTATGAATTACATTCCCCAACTATTTCAAAGATGATGTTCAAAAATGACATATAGCATAGTTTCAAAAAAAATGTCCTTTTTATGCATGTTTTAAGGCTTCCATATTTAGTACTTTATTGTGCTAACCCATATTTCTAAATTTTCTACAAAGTGTAGGCTTTGTAGATATTTTATTTCATCCTCGTGGTTAGGACCATAGTAGATCAAGAAGAAAAAGATTGGTGAGTCCTATATTTTAGACTTTTTGTAAGGGTCGTTTCGCTAAGATTGTATTTGAGAGTTGTATCCAAGTATATAGATGGTTTGAGACATAGTGTCATAACTCTCTCTCTCTCTTTTATACACGACTTTGATTGTAAATAAAAGTTTTAAATTTTCAACATTTTCCCCTGCTCTTGTGTTATGATATGTTATGAGGCTTGTATTAGACTTTTTGGAGTCTTGTATAAGACTTTTTGGTGTCTTGTACGTTGTGTTGCTTTTAGGGGGTAACCACGGGTTGTGACATTTACCCTATATAAAGTAATACGTACCAAACACAATATACCTTGACACACCATCCAAATCTCCACATACTACAACCTTCCCAACAATCAGAATCAAGTTCACTCTAGCAAAGTAATCATACACAGAACATAACACAATAAAAACAATTCAATTTATTGGTAACACCACCAGACTTTCAAATTGATCAACTCCACGTTCCAATTCGATATTCCTCATTGACAACAAACCACTCATAGAATCAATAAAAAATAATGTGTGATGCTTTACAATTGCAAATGTGAAGTAAGATGATGCATATATGTCCTTTCGATACACACCCAATCCATATGCATCATGGGACAAATGGAGAATTGAGTCATTTCCCATAAACATAACTCACTCACCAGAATCATTTCCCATTGGCATAACATCACTTTCCAGAACCCTTTTCTATCGGCATAACATCACTCGTCGAAAGCATTTCCCATCGGAATATCAAGGATATAGAGGACATCATAGTTTTCAACAAGAGAACAAGAAGACAAGACCCAATGCACAGTATAAGGATGAGAATTCATATTCTAAAAATCAATCATAATAAGACATTCTGAATGTATTTATAATAATAAGTCATTCAACGGTCACTAAAAGTATATCACACATTAATATTTCAACGAATACATCTTTATCCCACATGAAAATTATTAGCATTTTTATAACATTTGATACAGATGAAACATATGTTGAACTTCACCATTTGTCATTACTCCTAAATACACAAATAAGTCATACAAGGTTCAACATACTTTACAAAAGGTTAAAGAGGCCTACTTGCATTTAAAGATAGATAAATCAGCTCTGCATATGAGCTTTCTCTTTACGTCTACAAAAACTAATCACATATAGAATCCCCATAAGAATTCATGAACGACGACACTCATAATGTTGATTTTGAAACCTGGCCTGAACTGACCCATAAAGTCAAATTCAAGGGCGGGGGTAATTCTAGAATACTTATATAAAATCCAAATATCAAAATATTTTGGAACTCTTAGGTGAAATCGTAATGAAAAGTGAGTTGAAATCATTCATAAACGCACAATTTATCAAAAACCCAATTTCATGAGAAAAATTCTAAAATTTTGAATTTTGAAAAAGGGTATATATGTTAAATTCATAAGTGGGTGATGAAGGATGAGAATTGAAATCGCTTACCCAATAGATTTATCTTGAAAATCCTCTTTAAAATCACTTCGCTATAACTCTGAAGGTCAACAATAAAGAAAGGGGGGTAGAAAACATGTTTTGGGGAACAACCCAATTGATCAAATAATTACTCTTCGCGGACGTGGTTACTACCCCATGAACACAAAGAGTCATATATCGTACCCTTCATGAACACGGACTCTTCCCTACAAATATAGAGGTAAACACCCTGACCCTACATGATCGCGCTCAATCTTTCACGAACACGGAGGTCACCACCTCAACCGTCCACGATTGAGGCCAAGATCTCTCGAATTCGAAAGCCAAATACCAAACCCTTCGCGAACACAACCAAGCTCCGTGAACGCGAAGGAGGCACCAGAAGACACATAATATAACAACACCAAGGTACTAAAATATCCATCGAATGGATCCTTAAGATTTGTTCGGAATCTTGAGCACACAAATCAAATGTGCTACCCTACTAAATTTTAATATTATGGTGTCAATGGAACCATCAAAACATGGATTCAAGGTCTCCTTGACCGGACACCCTTATAAGCCACAATTAACCAACTTTCATCCAAAAGGTCAAAATGCCCTTAGAACCTCCAAAAAAATAAACCAAGGATTTACCTAAGCCTAAAATCAGCTCGGGATCCAACAGAATCGATGTATATTTAATTCGAGTTTCTGAATTCCTATTGTTGATCATAGTAAAATCATGATTTGAATAAGCTTAACAACTCAATTTATGGGATCGAATACACATCAAAACCTTAAAATTTAAAACTCCAAAACCAAATTCTGTTTCAAAAGCTGTTGGAATTGACAAAATTTCATTTCAAGACTCACAGCTTCGAATGTTGACTAAAGACGCTTACAACAACTTAAGAGTCGTCAAAACTATAAAATTTTCAAACATAACATTTTTTTGATCCCTCTATGAGACTAACCTCATAAACCAATAAAATTTAACTAGGGGCGGCTAACGAGGGGGAAACACAATAACTTTTTTAAAAAATTTCAATGTTATTACAGTCAAGTTAGATCTTTTAGGTGCTTTATTGAATTAATTTAGGTGTTTTGTAATTTAGTATTCATTAACTATTATACACATAATATGTATACAATAAATAATAACTCCTAACAAGTAACAACAAATAGACAAAAATGAAGATGAACAGATCAATAAATAGAAAAGTAGACAATAACTATATTATTGAGAATATAATTAAATAATAAAAATTTGCTCTCACTAATAATTTAATCTTTTAAATGAGATGATCACACACTTAAACATTATATCAGAGCATAATAAGGTCCTGAGATCAAACCTTACCGCCACAAAAATAAAAACACTATACAAGCTTGGTTAAATGATAAATTTGAAATTCAATATGTCAATAGTGACTTTTGTCCATTCAAAGTTACATCCTAAGAAAGTAGAGACCTTTTTTGACATAAAGGTGATATAAAATCCAATATGTAAATAATAATTTTCTTTCCACAAGAAAGTTGTATCCCTATGAAGTAGAACCTTTCTTTAACAAAAAGATGCATAAATCTCTAAAAAAAATATTTAAGTAAAATTCTTTAAAAAGAATAATTTTATAAAAAAAAATTAATGTGCATAAGTATCTTACACATTTTTTAAAAATGAAGATCATAGGACTGAAAGGTAGAAAAATAGATCTATAATAATCAAAAATCAAAAATACATGCAAAAATCACACTACAATGAAAACTATAAACTATTATTGAACATAAATGAGGCAAGAAAATCGAGAGAGGATGGAGAACAAAACATGCCTATGAAGATATCCAGTGATTTTCTATCAAACAAAGATTCAAAGACACATTGAAAAGCCTAAAATAGGTGTCATGAGGTCTAAGTACTGTTTGTAAGTCCATTTTAAATGAATACAGGTCATTTCGGAGGTTTAAGAACCAAAACGTCCGGGAAGTTGGTTCAAGGCATGTTAGTGTGCCTTAGCCTATTTGAGTAACTTTTAGGAGTCAAAAATGTACAAAAATTGGTGGGAAGGTAGCTAATAGGTGTTTGAGTTGTTTCATGGTTGAAACATCTGAGTACGACTCCCCAAGGATAGACCAAGTGCCTTTGAGGAGGATCCTTGTAGTTTGATGCAACACTGCCTGACAGTATGCATCGACGGAACAGAAGGTGTCCCGTGTGTGGATCGACGGGACGTCGATGCCACCGTCGTCCCACACTTAGGCTGGTGGAGAATGCCTTTTTACCCGCACAACCTCTGAACTCATCGATAGAGTGAATAGGTGCAGGCTACAATTCGTGTGTGGATTAACGGGGCGTCAATGCCACCATCGTCCCATACTTAGACAATTTGGAGGAATCCCTCGCCTACAGTCTCTGACCAAGATGACGGAGTGCTAAACAGAAGGGGGGCTGTCCGTCGACTCACAGACGGCTCGTCGATCGGGGTTTCTTCTATGAGGGTCGAGTTTGCTGCCTAAATTATGTTCGTCTCATTTAATTAGTTAGAGGGTTAGGTGGTTTAATTAGGGGTTAAGGGAGTATAATTAAGTTGATTTAAGACCCAATATAAATACTCCCAACCCTCATTAATCTAAACACAACTCTCAAATAAACTCTCTTCCTTCTCTCCTATTTTTCTCTCTACATGAACTCACCATTGAAGACTAGCAAGGACTAGGGTTTGGGGGATGGAAAGGGACTAATTCACCATCAAATTTTTGACAAACATTAAGGTATGAGTTCTATTCACCTTTGAGACTCTTTCCTCAAAGGGTTCTTTTAAAATAGAGTTTAAAAGTTAAGTTTTCTTATGGGTTTCATCCAATTACGAGATTGAAGTTATAAATTGATTTATTGATGATTTATTTAAGTTATATTGAGTAGATTAACATGTAATTCAACTTGTTTATGGTAATTGTTGATGGTTTTGTCTAAAGTGAAGAATATGATCCTCCATCCCTAACCCTAGGTAGTGATCTTGACCTATATTGTATTTTGATCATTCAATTGAGTTGGTTGTTTATTTGATTACTATCTTATGATGTTATTATGATTAAATTAAGATGAATTACAGGCCTATCATGTTATTTCTTGAGATGTGATTTAGGTTATGAATTATAATGTGAAATTAGTCTATGTATCTTGTCTCAAGTTATGATCTAAAGTTGAATTGTGTTATCGAGATGTAATTGGCCTTGTTATTCTATTTGTTATCATTATGTGATGATGTTACTCCTCAAATTGGGTTTAGTTATGGGTTGATTGTAAGACCTTAATGATAGACTATGAGGAAGACTTGGTAGGTCTTAGAATATCTCTCTTTACTTCCAAATTGTGATTGATTGTTGTTAAGTCATGATATTACATTGGAGTATGCGTTATACTAGGATTATAGGGTGGTGTGATGTTCAATTGAAATATCTTGACTATGTTGTGAGGTTGATTAAGGTGTATGTGATATAAGGATGGTGAAAACTATCAAAGTGCCTTAATATGCTATGAAATGCTAATGTGTTAACCTCACTTATATGAATTTTGATGAAAGGACTTATACTCATACAATTCTTATTGAGCTATTGATGATGATGATTATACAAGGGGTAGGACCTATGGACTAAATTAAGCCATATTGATAATTAAAGTCTTAAAGAATTTTCAAAAAGGGACTCTACCTTAGCACCGAGTGAACTGGATAGAGGAGTGTCCCTTACCACATAGGGCAGGTAGGAACATTACATTACTCTTGAGATTGCAGACTATAATGCATGGTGCATAAAGAGGGTCCCAACTAAATCTCCTGGTTCTTGAATTATGTTGCCCCCATAGGATTACTAGCTAGTGGATCCACGTAGTTTCTATGTTTCATGTTTTGGTACTACCTTGGCAAGTAGTCCGTCTTCTTTTGGTGTAGGGTTTTATGACACCGGATTCCACACTAGCTCATGTGGTTTATGTCGATTAGCACAAGATGTTCCCACAAGGTAAAACGAATTCAAGGACTTGAACTCTAACTTGGATAACCTAAGGGGTCAAGCTTGGTCTAGGTAGCCATATGGGACTCTACCTAAACATTGCACTAGTTAGCCTTGAGGGGAGTCTTAGGAGTAGGTTCTTATATGTGTTTATGTTATGATAATATATGATTTATACATGATGAACATGATACTATATGTTGATAAGTTCATTTATGCATATGCCTTGGGTTATAATGTTAATATATGATGAAATGTAAACCTAAATTCCATGATATGTGAATTTGGACATTGGTCATGTTTTCTTATTGAGGATACTTGATTGAGGAAGGTTATGGGGCTTTGCTTGGTCATTAAACTTGTTGACTTGATAAGGACTTGTGAGTAGTTGTCTAGCTTATTATGATATGCTTAACTATTATTCATTATTTTGATATTATTTCTTGATGTTAGAGTTGTAGTAAATCATGGTTTCAAGTATGTTGGGATAAGTATTACTTATTAAGAAAGTAAGCATGTTTGGTTGGTTGATGTGACTTACTTGACTTTGCATTAGGTCCCTAAAGGGGTAAATTTACATGTTTGACAAAAAGGTCCCTTTTAGCATGTTTTGCTTGTGCATGTGCATAAGATCTCATACTTGGTACATGTGAAGTACTAACCCAATTTTCTTCCCTTTTCCCAAACATTTTAGGTTCCGGTCGTTGAAGAGTTTGGAAGGCGACATTGTTGAAGGCTTGGATTCTCCCTTTCATCCAAGTGGGGTAGGTCCTCAACTATTGAGGGCAATGCCATACTCTATCTTACGGATTTTGTTATGATCTTATTAAATCTTTCATTCCTTTTCTTTAATGGAGTATTGTACTTTCATAAGACCTATACATGGTCTTGTTGAATTGATGTAAGGGCTAGACCATATAGTGATATTCGTTTAGATGGTGTGAGATAAGACAATCGTTGAGACTATTTCTATATTTTATGTATATGTATGTGCAATAAAACTATAAGGCTATGTAACCTTCCTATACGAAGGGTCTATGTATACTCCATATGAATATAAATTATGTGTATGTAGAGGTTTATGTAAACCTCCAAGTAGTGATAATGAAAGTTTCAAATTTTTCCGCATTTTTCAACTTATGAATGTAATAACATGAAACTAAGAGACTACTCTTCGTCCTTGAAAAGGACGTCGACGCCGATTATGTCTAGGGGGTGAACGCGGACGTGACATACTTGGTATCAGAGCATGATATTGAATATCATTGAGTTATGCCTCACTCTCTACCACATCTATGTAGATTCGTATTCATAATTGTGAAGCGCGCCATACTTATGAGTAGGAACCTATATGATGCTTCGGAATCACTCTCTTTCTTGGAAATCTTTAATCGTGCCAATAATGTATACTTATGGTGAGCTTTTGCATCTATTCCTATTGTTGTGCTTATAGGAAACGTGAACACTCGAAAGAATACGGCTCGAAGACTTGAGGAGGAAATTGATAATGCGGAAGCTCCTTTCCATGATGAGTAAGTTCCTCCACTTGAAGAAGAAAATAATGTGGAGCAAGCCCCGGCTAACCCTCCACCTATGATGGAGGCTGAGATGAGGGCTATTCTTTCTCAAATGGCCCAAACCATGACTACTCAAGCACAAGTCGCGACGGTTCAAGACCAAGCTATGACTTCCCAAGCCAATCAGGATATTGCTCCCCATCATCATCAACAAGTCACTACTATGGCTTCACGTCTAATTAATACAAACATAACTCTCAAATAAACTCTCTTTCTTCTCTCTTATTTCTCTCTCTACATGAACTCACCATTGAAGCCTAGAAAGTACTAGGGTTTGGGGGCTGGAAAGGGACGAATTCACCATCAAATTGTTGACAAACTCTAAGGTATGGGTTCTATTCACCTTTGAGACTCTTTCCTCAAAGGGTTACTTCAAAATAAATTTCAAAAGTTAAGTTTTCTTATGAGTTTTTTAAATTACAAGATTGAAGTTATAAATTGAGTTGTTGATAATTTCTTTAGGTTATATTGAGTAGATTAACATGTAATTCAACTTGTTTATGGTAATTTTTGATGGTTTGGTCTAGATTGAAGAATATGATCCTCCATCTCTAACCCTAGGTAGTGATCTTCACCTTTATTGTATTGTGATCATTCAATTGAGTTGATTGTTGATTTAATTACTATCTTATGGTGTTATTATGATTAAATTAAGATGAATTATAGGCCTATCATGTTAGTTCTTGAGATGTAATTTAGGTTATGAATTATAATGTGAAATTAGTCTATGTATCTTGTCTCACGTTGTGATCTAAAGTTGAGTTGTGTTATAGAGATGTAATTGGCCTTGTTATTCTATTTGTTATCGTTGTGTGATGATGTTACTCCCCAAGTTGGGTTGTGTTATGGATTGATGGTAAGACCTTAATGATAGACTATGAAGAAGACTTGGTAGGTCTTAGAATCTCTATCTTTACTTCCAAATTGTGATTGATTGTAGTTAAGTAGTGATATTACATTAGAGTATGCCTAATACTAGGATTATAGGGTGGTATGATGTTGAATTGAAATGTCTTGACTATGTTGTAAGGTTGATCAAGGTGTATGTGATATAAGGATGGTGAAAACTATCAAAGTGCCTTTATACGCTATGAAATACTAATGTGTTAACCTCACTTAGATGAATTGTGATAAAAGGACTTATACTCATACAATTCTTATTGAGCTATTGATGATGATGATTACACAAGGGGTAGACCCTATGGCCTAAATTAAGCTATATTGATGATTAAAAGCTTAAAGACATTTCAAAAAGGGACTCTAGCTTAGCACCGAGTGAACTCGATAGAGGATTGTCCCTTCCCACATAGGGTAGGTAGGAACATTACGTAACTCTTGAGATTGGAGACTACAATGCATGGCACATAAAGAGGTTCCCAACTAAATCTCCTAGTTCTTGCACTATGTTGCCACCATAGGAATACTAGCTAGTGGATCCAAGTAGTTGCTATGTTTCATGTTTTGGTACTACATTGGCAAGTAGTCCGCCTTCTTTCGATGTAGGATTTTATGACACCGGATTCCATACTAGCTCATGTGGTCTATGTCGGTTAGGGCAAGATGTTTCCAAAAGGTAAAACGAATTAAAGGACTTGAACTCTAACTTCGATAACCTAAGGGGTCTAGCTTGGTCTAGGTAGAGGTATGGGACTGTACCTAAACATTGCATTAGTTAGCCTTGAGGGGAGTCTTAGGAGGAGGTTCTTACATATGTTTATGTTATGATAATATTTTATTTATAAATGATGACCATGGCACATTGTTGATACTATATGTTGATTAGTTCATTTATGCATATGCCTTGGATTATAATGTTAATATATGAAGAAATGTAAACCTAAATGCCAGGATACGTAAAGTTAGACATTGGTCATGTTTTCTTATTGAGGATACTTAATTAAGTAAGGTTATGGGGCTTTGCTTGGTCATTGCACTTGTTGACTTGATAAGGACTTGTGAGTAGTTGTCTTGCTTATTATGATATATTTGACACTTATTCATTCTTGTGATATTATTCCTTGATGTAAGGGTTGTAGTAAATCATGGTTTCAAGTATGTTAGGATAAGTATTACTTGTTAAGATAGCAAGCATTTTTGGTTGGTTGATGTGACTTACTTGACTTTGCATTAGGTCCCTAAAGGGGTAAAATGGCATGTTTGACAAAAAGGTCCCTTTTACCATGTTTTGCTTGTGTATGTGCATAAGATCTCATACTTAGTACATGTGGAGTACTAACCCCATTTTCTTCCCGTTTCTCAAACATTTTAGGTTTCGTCGTTGAAGAGTTTGGAAGGCGACATTGTTGAAGGCTTGGATTCTCCCTTTCATCCAAGTGGGGTAGGTCCTCAACTATTGAGGGCAATGCCATACTCTATCTTACGGATTTTGTTATGATCTTATTAAATCTTTCATTCCTTTTCTTTAATGGAGTATTGTACTTTCATAAGACCTATACATGGTCTTGTTGAATTGATGTAAGGGCTAGACCATATAGTGATATTCGTTTAGATGGTATGAGATGAGACAATCGTTGAGACTATTTCTATATTTTATGTATATGTATGTGCAATAAAAGTAGAAGGCTATGTAACCTTCCTATACGAAGGGTCTATGTATACTTGATATGAATATATATTAGGTGTATGTAGAGGTCTATGTAAACCTCCAAGTAGTGATAATGAAAGTTTTAAATTTTTCCATATTTTTCAACCTATAATGTAATGACATGAAACTAAGAGGCTAGTCTTAGTCCTTGTAAAAGAAGACCACGCCGGTTACGTCTAGGGGGTAAACCCGGACGTGACAGATAATGCGAATATAGGGTTTGTAGTGTAAGTCGCACTAAAGTGAAGGTCTTTTGAGAATGTTTATATTATAATTTGGGTGTAGGTCCTAATTAATTTATTTGGGTGAAAATATACTTACATATTGAGATGAACTTTTTAATCATATGTAAAAATTTAAAATCTTTTAAGTAGGTTGTTTAGATCATGATACAGGTCTTTACAATAGTTCAAAAGATATATACACATCAAAAGTTAAAAGGTAAAACCATAAGAGTCGTAAATGTATAACGAAGAGTATTAAATTTAGATATCATTAATGAACTAATGATTGTTCAGGGATATATTCATTCTTTTTTTCTTTTAAAATTTTATTTATTTAAGTATAGTTTTGAAATATTGCAAAAATTTTACATTTTTATAATTTCTTGCTTAATTAAAAAGTGTCACATAAATTACCATAGAGAGAAATTTTATTTTATTTTATTTTATTTTTCTTGCTGTAAAGAAAGCTCAGAATATAAGAAGAAAAAGACAAGAAGTATAAGATAAAGGAGAGAATTTTCTTATTCAAGTGTGTCATACAATGGTGAATGATATCTCTATTTATAGTGTTGAGATATCATAGTCAAAGGTCACCTTGGAATTATACATAGTTATAATCAAGGTTCATATCACCTTTAAATCTTATCACATTGGAAACACTAATACATGAATCCAATTAATTGTTGGATAACTCTAATGGATCATCCACATATACAATGGATTTACAACACTCCCCCTTGAATATCCATCGATTATGTGCCTCGTTAAAACCTTACTAGGAAAAACCCAGTGGGAAAAAGCCTAGTGAAGGAAAAAGAGTACACATATCTCATAATACGCTTTGAATGTTGCCTCGTTAAAAACCTTACCAGGAAAACCCAACTTGGGACAAAACCATAGTTAAGGAAAAGAGTACAACGCTTATTTCGCTCCCCCTGATGAAAACTTTACTTGATATCTCGGAGACGGCACATTCCAATCTTGTATCTCAACTTCTCAAACGTTGATGTTGGCAATGCCTTAGTGAATAAATCAGCAAGATTATCACTTGAACGAATTTGTTGAACTTCTATCTCACCATTTTGTTGAAGATCATGCGTGAAAAAGAACTTTGGTGAGATATGCTTTGTCCGGTCTCCTTTGATGTATCCTTCTTTCAATTGAGCTATACATGCAGCATTATCTTCGTACGTTGTGGTTGGTATATTCTTTTTCAAAGAAAAACCACACATTTCCTGAATATGATGGGTCATTGATCTCAACCAGACGCACTCTCGACTTGCTTCATGGATGGCTATTATTTCTGCATGATTTGAAGAAGTGGCTACCAACGTTTTCTTCATTGATCGCCAAGATATTGTTGTGTCTCCACATGTAAATAAATAGCCTGTTTGTGATCGAGCTTTATGCGGATCAGATAAATACCCTGCATATGCATAACCAATCAGTTCTGACTTGGATTCATTGGAGTAGAATAAACCCATGGTCCCTCGAAGATATCGAAGTATGTGTTTAACACCATTCCAATGTCTTTTTGTTGGGGAGGAACTGAATCTTGCCAGAAGACTTACTGCAAAACAGATATCTGGTCGAGTATTGTTAGCAAGATACATTAGTGCCCCAATCGCACTAAGGTAAGGAGTTTCATCACCAAGAAGCTCTTCATCATTCTCTTGAGGTCGAAATGGATCTGTATTGATGTCAAGCGATCTTACCTCCATTGTAGTACTCAATGGATGTGAGTTATCCATATAAAAACGCTTTAGTATCTTTTCTGTGTACGTTGATTGATGAACAAGTATTCCATTTGACAATATCTCAATCTGTAGGCCAAGACAAAATTTTGTCTTGCCGAGATCTTTCATTTCAAATTCTTTTTTCAGACAGTCAACAGCTTCTAACAGCTCTTTACAAGTGTCAATGATGTTCAAATCATCAACATACACAACTATTATTACAAATTCAGACCCCGACCATTTAATGAAAATGCAGGGACAAATCGGGTCATTTTTGTACCCTTTCTTTAACAAATATTCACTCAGACGATTGTACCACATCCTTCCTGATTGTTTCCATCCATAAAGAGATTTCTGAAGCTTTATTGAACAAGTTTCTCTTGAATCTTTGTATGCTTCAGGCACTTTGAATGCTTCAGGAATTTTCATGAAAATGTTGTGGTCCAATGAGACATGTAGATAGGCTGTGACAACGTCCATTAGACGCATTTCAAGTTTTTCATGAAATGCCAGATTTATGAGATATTTGAAGGTGATTGCATCTACCACTGGAGAATATGTCTCCATATAATCAATGCCAGGTCTTTGAGAAAAACCTTGAGCAACGAGTCGGGCCTTATATCTCATGACTTCACCTTTCTCATTTCTTTTTCGTACAAAAACGCATTTGTACCCCACTGGCTTGATACCTTCAGGTGTTCGGATTATCGGTCCAAAAACTTCACGTTTTTCTAGTGAAGCCAATTCAGCTTGAATTGCATCCTTCCATTTTGGCCAATCATTTCTCTGTCTACATTCGTGAACAGATTTTGGCTCAAAATCTTCATCTTTTTGCATTATTTCAATAGCAAAATTATAGGCAAATATGTTGTCAATCACAACATTATTTCGATTCCACAACTTTCTCGTCGAGACATAATTTATTGAATTTTCATTGTTTTCAGAAGTTCGAACCTCCTCATCTTGAGAAATTTCTTTCAACCCATGATCATCTTGATCATTTATTCCTTTTCTCTTTCGAGGATTTTTATCCTTGGAACCAATTGGTCTACCACGCTTCAAATGTGGTCTAGACTCATTTGCCTTAACAATTTGTCCCATCGGGATATCAACTCGAACTGGAGCATTAACAGCTGGAATATGCGATTTAGTAATCCTTGGAAGATTAGTAAATGCATCTGGTAGCTGATTTGCAATGTTCTGCAAATAAATTATTCTTTGAACTTCTTGCTCACATTGGTTTGTTCGAGGATCCAGATGAGATAGAGATGATGAATTCCAATCTATCTCTTTTCCCAACGACTTATGTTCTCCCCCTAATGTTGGGTATACTGATTCATCAAAATGACAATCAGCAAATCTTGCCTTAAATAAATCTCCAGTCATAGGCTCCAAATATTTTATGATTGAAGGAGATTCATACCCAACATATATCCCCAACCTTCTTTGGGGCCCCATCTTTGTGCGTTGTGGTGGAGCAATTGGGACATACACCGCACATCCAAAAATTCTAAGATGGGAAATGTTTGGCTCTTGACCAAAAGTCAATTGTAATGGGGAGAATTCATGATAATTGGTCGGCCTTATGCGCACAAGTGCTGCTGCATGCAAAATAGCATGCCCCCACATAGACACAGATAACTTTGTTCTCATTAGTAATGGTCTAGCTATCAATTGCAGACGTTTAATCAATGATTCTGCTAGACCGTTTTGAGTGTGAACATGCGCAACTGGATGTTCAACTGTTATACCAGTAGACATACAATAATCATTAAATGCCTGAGATGTAAACTCACCAGCATTATCTAGACGGATTGTCTTTATTGTATAGTCTGGAAATTGTGCTTTCAATCTTATTATTTGAGCCAGCAATCTCGCAAAAGCCATGTTGCGAGTTGATAATAAACACACATGTGACCATCTTGTAGAAGCATCTATCAAGACCATATAATATTTAAAGGGTCCACATGCAGGTTGAATTGGTCCACATATATCACCCTGTATACGTTCCAGAAACGCAGGGGATTCAATTCCAACCTTAACTGTTGATGGTTTAATGATCAACTTTCCTTGAGAACAAGCACCACAAGAGAATTCCTTTGATTGAAGGATATTTGGGCTCTTTAAGGTGTGCCCATGTGAATTTTCAATGATTTGGCGCATCATATTAAATCCAGGATGGCCCAACCGGTCATGCCAAATGATAAAATCATTAAAATTAGTAAACCTTTTGTTTACTAAGGCATTTGATTCAACTGTACTTATACTTGTATAGTACAACCCAGAAGAACGTGCAGGTAATTTTTCATGCACAATTTTCTTCTCTACATTAATTGTAGTAATGTAAAGGTATTCAACCTTTCCTTCATTAGTCGTCTCAACATGATAGTCATTTTGGTGAATAACTTTGAAACTTAATAAGTTTCTTTGAGACTTACTACAATATAATGCATTATCAATGCTTAATATTGTCCCTCCAGGTAGTAATAAGGTCGCTCTTCCAGAGCCCTCAATTAATTGTGTACTACCTGATATTGTGTTGACATATGCCATTTTCATAACCAAATTAGAAAAGTATTTCTTTTCTTTTAATATTGTATGCGTTGTAGCACTATCAAGAAGGCATACATCTCGATTACTCATCTTGAATCCAACTGACAACTGGGGATTTCTATTAATTTTCATAAAATAAAATACATTAAAAGAAGGAAGAAACAAAATTAATAACGGAAATTTAAATACTTCAACATGAGTAACATAATAATTAAAAATAAATAATTAAAATATTATGTAAAATATTAACAGACTTCATTCCCCAGCTAAAAGATCAAACATCAGTTTCGATCTCCAAAGAAGTCATCAACTTCCATATGAGTAATGTCACCAAGGCCATCAAAAACATCATCCTTTAAAGCCAAATTTGCTTCAACATCCTTATCATATTTCTGAGATGTTCCCGGCTTATAATCATCTTTAAGAGTCATATGTGACTCAGTTTGAGCATTGGAAGAGGAAGCACCACTTTTATTTCCTTTCTTTTTAAAGGAATTTTGATAGAGCCTTACAAAATGCTCATGTGTACGACATTCATTCTTCCAATGGCCTTTCATGCCACAACGACGACAATTACTTTTTGAGGGGTTATTTTGAGAACTCATGTTGTTCTCCCTTTTATTATGACCACCACCTTGACGATTAGTGTATCGTCTTTTATATTTGCCACGTCCTCGTGCACTATTATATCCCCGATGATCATCTCTTTTTACTTCAGATTGATCACGTGCTTCCACCACATTTGCCTCCGGTAATGGAGCAGCTCCAGTGGGACGAGCTTCATGATTTTTCATTAAAAGAGCATTATGTTGCTCAGCCACCAAAAGACATGAGATTAGTTCAGAATATTTCTGAAAACCCTTTTTCACGATATTGCTGCTGCAATATCACATTTGAGGCATGGAAAGTAGTAAGTGTCTTTTCCAACATGTCCTCATCTTTTATAGTCTCCCCACATAATTTTAACTGGGAGGTTATCCTGAATACAACAGAGTTGTATTCAATTACGGTCTTAAAATCTTGAAACCATAAGTGCATCTATTCATAACGAGCTCTTGGCAACAGTGTTGCCTTTAGGTGGTCATATCTCCCCTTTAAGTCAGTCCATAATTCAAGTGGATCTTTTACCATCAGATATTCAATCTTCAGGCCCTCATCAATATGGTGACGAAGGAATATCATAACCTTCGCCTTATCTTGACTCGATGCTTCATTTTCCTGAGTAATAGTGGCATCAAGACCTTTAGCAGCCAAGTGAATCTCAGCATCGAGTACCCATGAAAGATAATTCTTTCCAGAAATATCTAATGCCACAAACTCAAGTTTGGATAAATTCGACATAATGAAATTATGAGAGAATATGTGAATTAAATAAAAATATTTATATAATACCTTTGCAAGTAGCAACTTCGTGTTGATAACGTGTTGTAAAGAAAGCTCAGAATATAAGAAGAAAAAGACAACAAAAACTCCAGTAAAGGAAAAGAACACACATATCTATTAATATGCATCTATGCTGCCTCATTAAAAACCTTACAACGAAAACCCAGTGGGCAAAACCTCGTAAGGGAAAAAGAGTACAGCACGCATTAACGCGCCTAATAAGAACATCAATCCAGAGACTTGAATCTTCGCATTCCAAGCTTGTGCACCATCTTCTTGAAAGTTGCAGTTGGTAGAGACTTGGTGAATAGATCAGTCACATTGTCACTTGAACGAATCTTTTGCACATTTATATCACCATTCTTCTGAAGTTCGTGTGTATAGAAAAGCTTTGGTGAAATGTGTTTTGTTCTATCTCCTTTTATAAATCCTCCCTTATGTGGTGGTATGTATGTTGCATTATCTTCATATAAAGTGGTGGGTACTTTATCACACTCCAAACCACATTTATTTCAAGTGAGATGCATAATAGACCTTAACCACACACATTCTCTACTTGCTTCATGAATAGCTATTATTTCAGTATGATTAGATGACGTGACTACGATGGACTGTTTTGTAGATCTCCAATATATGGCAGTTCCCCCACATATAAACACATGGCATGTCTGGGATCGAGCTTTGTGTGGATCAGATAAATATCCTGCATCAGCATAACCAACAAGATTGGGGCTACAACTATTAGAATAAAATAAGCCCATATCAGTTGTCCCTTTGAGATATCGCAAAATGTATTTGATCCCATTCCAATGCCTCCTAGTAGAAGCAGAATTATACCTTGCTAACAAATTAATAGCAAAAGTTATATCAGACCTTGTAGTATTAGCAAGATACATTAGTGCACCAATTGCACTAAGATATGGTACTTCAGAACCAAGAATTTCCTCATCCTTTTCTTGAGGTCGGAATGGATCCTTATTCACATCAAGTGAACGAAAAACCATCGGAGTACTTAAGGGATGCGCTTCTCCATACAAAATATTTTCAACACTTTTTCCGTGTAGGCAGATTGATGAATAAAAATACCATTTGTTAGATGTTCAATTTGCAAATCAAGACATTATTTTGTCCTTCCCTGATCTTTCATCTCAAATTCGTTCTTTAAACAATCAATTGCCTTTTGAAGCTCTATTGGAGTTCCAATTAGATTTATGTCATTAACATAAACATCAAGTACAACAAATTCCGATATTGTTATCTTTATAAAGAGACATGGACAAATTGCATCATTTGTATAACCTTCCTTAATTAAATACACTAAGACGGTTATACCACATGCGTCCGGATTGCTTCAAACCATATAATGATCTTTGCAATTTAATTGAATACATTTCACTAGATTTTGAATTACATGATTTAGGCATCGCAAATCCTTCATGAATTTTCATGTATATCTCATTATCAAGTGATCCATAGTGGTAGGTTGTAACCACATCCATCAAATGCATTTCAAGTTGCTCATGGACTGTGAAACTAATGAGATAACGCAATGTTTTGCAACCATTACGGGTGAGTATGTCTCTTCATAATCGACGTCAGGCCTTTGACAAAATTCTTGTGCCACAAGGAGTACTTTATACCATTGAATTTCATTTTTCTCATTTTTTTCGCATAAAAGTCCATTTGCAACCAACAGATTCAATATCATTAGGTGTTTGAATTATAGATTCAAAAACTTCATGTTTGGCAAGTGAATTCAACTATGATTGAATTGCTTCTTGACATTTTAGCCAATCATTTATTTGTCGACATTCTATAACAAATTGAGGTTCAAGATCCTCATTATCTTACGTGATATTTGTTGCAACATTATATGCAAAGACATAGTCAACCATGCACTATTTCGATCAATTCATATTAGTTTTTACATCTCTTAAATTTATGGATAGTTTATTATTTCCTTGAGTTTTAAGTTCATTGATTCTTTAATGAATATCAAAATTATTCAAATTTTGAACTTCCATATGAGGTTGTTTTCATAGTGTCATCTTGGCATTTAAGCTTTCTTTTTCTAGGATTTTGATCTTTAGAACTCAATGGTCTACCACGCTTAGGCATGCTTTTGACTCATTAGCTATGACACTAGTGGATGGTCCTATTGAGAAATCAATTCAAATTGGGATATTCTCTGCAGGAATATGTGATTTAGTAATCCTTTTCAAATCTATAAATGCGTCTGGCATTTGATTTGCGACTCTCTGCTGATGAATAATCTTTTGTACTTCTTGCTCACAAGTAGAAGAATATGGATCAAGATGAGACAATGATAATTTTTCATAAAATTTCTCATTTTATTTAACTATTCTCTCCCCCTAATTTTGGGAAAATTGTCTGATCAAATTGACAATTTGCAAATCGATCAGTAAACATGCCTCTAGTTAATGGTTCAAGATAGTGAATAATGGAGGGTGACTCAAACCCAACATATATTCCTAACCTTCTTTGAGGGCCCATCTTAGTACGGTTTGGTGGTGACACAGGGACATGTACAACACATCCAAAAAATCTTAAATTGGATATTAGGCTCTTGACCCTTAACCAATTGCAATGGAGAAACCTTATGATAGTTTGTCAATCTGAGACGAATAAGTGTTGTAGCATGCAAAATTGCATGTCCCCGTACAATAGTGGGCAACGTAACTTTCATAAGCAATGATCTTGCTATTAATTGCAGACGTTTAATTAAAGACTTAGCGAGACCATTCTGAGTATGAACATGAGCAACGGAGTGTTCAACACTTATCCCAATTTCTAAACAATAATCATTAAATGATTGGGATGAAAATTCTACATCATTATCAAGACATATGGGCTTAATTGATTATCAAGAAAGTGTGCCCTTAACCTTATTATTTGTGCTAATAATTTTGCAAATGACAAGTTACGAGATGACAATAGACACACATGAGACCATCTAGAAGAAACATCTATTAGAACCATAAAGTATCTAAATGACCCACTAGGTGGGTGAATAGGTCCACAAATATCCCCGTGTATACGTTCCAAGAGCGCAGAGGACTCAATCTCAACTTTCGTTGGTGATTGTCTCACAATTAACTTGCCTGGATAACAAGCAGTACAAGAAAATTCACCATTTAAAAGAACTTTTACGTCCTTTAATGGATGTACATTCGAATTTTCTATAATTTTTCTCATCATTATAGACCTAGGATGTCCCAGACGATCATGACTAAGTACAAATGTATTAGAATCAATTAACTTCTTATTTACTATAAAATGTGCCTCAATTGCACTAATTTTTGTCTAATACAGGCCAGAAGATAAAAACAGACATGTCTGCCCAGAAACATTCTTGGTGATACCAAGATATTCAAGATTTGTTTCATCCATTAACTGGATATGATAACCATTTTCAGGGATATCTTTAAAGTCAACAAGTTTCTCTTAGATTTTGGAGAAAACATAGCATTATTAATGATGAGTTTAGTTTCCTTTGGCAAAATTATAATGGCTCTTCCAAAGCCCTCAATCATATTAGTACTACCGAAAATTGTAGTAACATTTATTTTGTCCATACTTAAATGAGAAAAATATTTCTTATTTTTGAATATCGTATGTGTTGTACCAGAATAAATTAAGCAAATATCTTCATATTTCGACAATATGTTTTTAAAATTATCCATATATTCACATGAATGACATACACAAAATAAATATATATTAAATATTAATGTTATCAAAATGATAAAATATATTCAATGTAATAAACTAATAATTATATATTAGAAGTTGAGTCTTAATTTATTGCTTCCTCTAAGTCAATAATCAGTTGTTAGGGAAAAAATCATTATTTAATCCTAATTAATAACATATTGCATGTTTTTAATATTAGATCAAGTTAAAGACCTAATATAATACAAACATATGATAAATCCTAGTTAATATTGCATGTTTTTAAAATTAAATCAACTTAAAGACCTAATATAATACAAACACGTGATAAAGTTAAGTATTTGACTAACACTATTATATTATAATCATATAAATAAATCAATGAAAAATATATATTTTCAAATTAAGAAGGAACAAACTAATAAACTACAAGAATATGACTAAACTAATTTTGAAATACTAATACTCATGTAAAGAACTATCATTATATGAAATTTATTAATAAATCTATTAAAAAATAATAATAATAAAAATCACTCTTCCATGTTCACAAAACCATCACCAATTAAGTGATCTATCTTTCCTTCAGGATGTGCGAAGAAATCTGCTACATCCAAGTGTGTGATGTCAACTTAATTTCCAGAGATAAAAGTTGTCTCTGAATTTTTGTCTTTCTCCTTTAGCGATTCTTGATAAAGCTCAACCAAGTGTTTGGGAGTACGACAATCACGAGCATAATGACCTCTTCCACCACATCTAAAACAAACTTCCCTAGTTCCTTCATGTTTGTCATGCTTTCTTTTTTCCTTTTGATTGTGACTTTTATTTGATGAATGATTAACACCGGGAAAAGAATTACGTTCTTGACCATAATCAAGACCACGACCACGTCCGTGAACACGTTCCAACCACGATTAGGGTCAAGACCTTTTTCACGCCTATCATGGTGGGTGTATGCCTCATTCACTTCAGGAAGTGGTTTATATCCAGTAAGCCGATTCTCATGATTTTTTCAATAATAAATTATTATTTTTCTCAGCCACAAGAAGATGAGAAAATAGTTCAGGATACTTTTTAAAACCTTTCTCTCGATATTGTTGCTGCAAGAGCACATTCGAGGCTTGGAAAGTGGAGAACGTCATTTCCATCATATCAATCTCATTAGCCGTTTCTCCACATAATTTCAACTGAGAAGTGATTCTGAACATGGTAGAATTATGCTCATGTATAGACTTAAAGTCTTGTAGCCTTCGATGAATCCAATCATATCGTGCCTTTGGATGTATGACCATCTTCAAGTAGTCAAATCTTTCTTTTAGGTTTTTCCACAGAACAAGTGGATCCTTAACTTTCAGATATTCAATTTTCAAAATCTCGTCAAGATGATGATGCAAGAATATCATTGTGCGTGCATTGTTTTAATTTGGTGTCTTATTTTCTTCTTTTAGGGTGTCTCCAAGACCCATTGCATCAAGGTGGCTTTCAACATCCAACACTCATGAGATGTAGTTCCTGCCCCGGACTTTGAAGGGCAGTGAACTCTAGTTTTGTAAGATTGACAATTAAAATTAAAAACAAAAGAATAAATAATACCTTTATTCAATAATAAATTATTATTTTTCTCAGCCACAAGAAGATGAGAAAATAGTTCAGGATACTTTTTAAAACCTTTCTCTCGATATTGTTGCTGCAAGAGCACATTCGAGGCTTGGAAAGTGGAGAACGTCATTTCCATCATATCAATCTCATTAGCCGTTTCTCCACATAATTTCAACTGAGAAGTGATTCTGAACATGGTAGAATTATGCTCATGTATAGACTTAAAGTCTTGTAGCCTTCGATGAATCCAATCATATCGTGCCTTTGGATGTATGACCATCTTCAAGTAGTCAAATCTTTCTTTTAGGTTTTTCCACAGAACAAGTGGATCCTTAACTTTCAGATATTCAATTTTCAAAATCTCGTCAAGATGATGATGCAAGAATATCATTGTGCGTGCATTGTTTTAATTTGGTGTCTTATTTTCTTCTTTTAGGGTGTCTCCAAGACCCATTGCATCAAGGTGGCTTTCAACATCCAACACTCATGAGATGTAGTTCCTGCCCCGGACTTTGAAGGGCAGTGAACTCTAGTTTTGTAAGATTGACAATTAAAATTAAAAACAAAAGAATAAATAATACCTTTATTAATTCTTCAAATCTAACCTTCACTTTTGAGAAAGTAGAGTCTGGTGCTGATAACGTGTTATGAAACAATAGAATAAGAAGAAAAACAAAAGAGAGAGTATAGAAGACTTATTATTTCTCTTGAGGAATGATTTTACAATGAAGAGGCTCCTCTATTTATAGGGGAAATCTAACTTGGTCCCCAAGGACTCTTAACTATATCCTAAAAGGACTCCACATAATAGACATTCACTATACTACAAATACTTTATAACATTAACAGTTTTCTTGTTCCTTTTAAAAACTCCACAATTTGAATTATTGTAATTAAAAAATAAAAAATTAACAAATATAAAACAAAATTATAAGCTCACAAATAATTTTAAAGCTAACTATAATTTTCTAAACTACTTACAATTTTTAAAATTAATTTCATACTAATTAAAGTAATCAATTATTACATCTAAAAAGTTAAAATTAAGAATAAATAGTCTTATAAAAGCAAGAATTACTATCATGTTTTATTTTATCTTTGCATTATATAAAATAGGAAGAAAATTAAAAAAAAAGTATATGTTAAAAAGAAAGAAACAGACACGTTCGCAGAAAAAATCTTAGACACGTCCGCAAATTTTTTATCAAAACAAAATAATTTGCATATATAAATTAATATGCGGAATTTATATATTTAACATATGAAAATAAAAATAAAAACAGTAAACACTAAAAAAAGATGCTATTTGAAAAAAAATTAATTAACTACCCCTTTTGAATTTATTTATTTTTTAAAATGGTAGTTATCTGAATTACTATCCAACAGTACTTTTTTAAATTTTGAATAATTAATTTAAAATTTAAAATTTAAATTTCAAAAAATAAGAAACTAATTTTATCTTATCCCCAGAAAAAAAAGTCAACCGAATAATGTAGTATTTAAATAGCAAGAACTATTCTTAACTCTTATCACTTACAGATTCTTAAGAATTTATTGAATTCAGAATTTCATATTTTCTTATATTTATTCAACCACTTGAACATGGTAATGTTTTTTTTTCCTGTGGTTTTTTATATTATATATGTTCATGATGATTAGTCTTCGATCTTTAAAGTGATGGTAACATATATATTGTGGTTGAATGCAAATGAGTTAGGTAGTAATTAGTAATTTATGTGTTATCAATGTCAAGTTTGAACAAATCTTGATAATGATCATGAAAGAATAAATATGGGTATCTGCCTAATTTGTCTTTTTAAATAAGAAAAGAAATTACTATTTTAGAATTTAAGTTAGAGTTTTTACTTAATAAAAATTAATTGTTTTTTCTTATAAAAATAATATGTAAAAGAGTATTTACATTCTTAAATTTTTAATTTTTTAAAAAAAATTAATTAAATAATATAATTAAAATTGATTAACCAAAGTATCTATTTAATAAAAATAATAATAGTATAATCTTCCACAACCTCATTAATTATAACAAAAACAGATATAATAATAATAATAATAATAACAATAATAATAATAATAATAATAATAATAATAATAATAAATGTATAAAATTAATTTTGAAAATCACGTAAACATAAAAATAACCAACCGATGTAATACTATTTGGGACTCTAAATTAATAACTATTTTTTAATCTAAAACGTTCTAAAAAAATAGGACTTTTAATGTTATTAAATAATAAATAACTATTTATTAAATGAGTTTAATACCAAAAAGTTCTAAAAAAAATAGGACTTTTAATGGAATTAAATAATAAATAATTATTTCTAAATGAGTTTAAAACCAAACAGTTCTAGAAAATTAGGGGAGAATTCAATTTAATGGAAAATAATTAAAAAAAAAAAAACAACGTGGGTCCAAGATAAAAACAAAACAAACTTGGTAAACTTTTGACTTCATTTTAAACCGGTGAGGTTTTTGAATTCAAATTTGATGATAACTTTTATTTTGTTATAAAACTATAGAATAAGACGAAGAAACTAGAGAGAAAAGAAGAGAAGACTTGTTATTTCTCTTGATGAACGAATTTACAATGAAGAGGAGCACTCTATTTATAGGAGAAATCTAACTTGGTCCCCAAGTAGGACTCTTTAATCATATCCTAAAAAGGACTCCACATGATAGACATTCACTATAATACAAATACTTTATAACACTCCCTCTGAATGTCTAATTCATAGATGATGTGCCTCGTCAGAAACATCTTCTTGAAAGTTGCAGTTGGTAGAGACTTGGTGAATAGATTAGTCACACTGTCACTTGAACGAATCTTTTGCACATTTATATCACCATTCTTCTGAAGTTCGTGTGTATAGAAAAGCTTCGATGATATATGCTTTGTTCTATCTCCTTTTATGAATCCTCCCTTAAGTTCTGCTATGCATGCTGCATTATCTTCATATAAAGTGGTGGGTACTTTATCACATTTCAAACCACATTTCTCTCGAATGAGATGTATCATAGACCTTAACCATACACATTCTCTACTTGTTTCATGAATATCTATTATTTCAGTATGATTAGATGATGTGACTTCGATGGACTGTTTTGTAGATCTCCAATATATGGCAGTTCCCCCACATATAAACACATAGCATTTTTGGGATCGAGCTTTGTGTGGATCAGATAAATATCCTGCATCAGCATAACTAACAAGATTGGGGCTACAACTACTAGAATAAAATAAGCCCATATCAGTTGTCCCTTTAAGATATCGCAAAATGTATTTGATCCCATTCCAATATCTCCTAGTAGAAGCAAAAGTATACCTTGCTAACAAATTAATAGCAAAAGCTATATCAGACCTTGTAGTATTAGCAAGATACATTAGTGCACCAATTGCACTAAGATATGGTACTTCAGAACCAAGAATTTCCTTATCCTTTTCTTAAGGTCGGAATGGATCCTTATTCACATCAAGTGAACGAAAAACCATCGGAGTACTTAAGGGATGCGTTTCATCCATACAAAATATTTTCAACACTTTTTCCGTGTAGGCAGATTGATGAATAAAAATACCATTTGTCAGATGCTCAATTTGCAAATCAAGACATAAATTTTGTCCTTCCCAGATCTTTCATCTCAAATTCGTTCTTTAAATAATTAATTGCCTTTTGAAGCTCTATTGGAGTTCCAATTAGATTTATGTAATTAACATAAACATCAAGTACAAGAAATTCCGATATTGTTATCTTTATAAAGACACATGGACAAATTGCATCATTTGTATAACCTTCCTTAATTAAATACACTTAGACGGTTATACCACATGCGTCCAGATTGCTTCAAACCATATAATGATCTTTGCAATTTAATTGAATACATTTCACTAGATTTTGAATTACATGATAGGCATCGCAAATCCTTCATGAATTTTCAAGTATATCTCATTATCAAGTGATCCATAGTGGTAGGTTGTAACCACATCCATCAAATGCATTTCAAGTTGCTCATGGACTGTGAAACTAATGAGATAACGCAATGTTCTTGCAACCATTACGGGTGAGTATGTCTCTTCATAATCGACGTCAGGCCTTTGACAAAATTCTTGTGCCACAAGGAGTACTTTATACCATTGAATTTCATTTTTCTCATTTCTTTTTCGCATAAAAATTCATTTACAACCAACAGATTTAATATCATTAGGTGTTTGAACTATAGGTTCAAAAACTTCATGCTTGGCTAGTGAATTTAACTCTGATTGAATTGCTTCTTGGCATTTTGGCCAATCATTTCGTTATCGACATTCTATAACAGGTTGAGGTTCATGATACTCATTATCTTGCATGATATTTCTTGCAACATTATATGCAAAGACATAATCAATCACTATTTCTGATCGATCATATTAGTTTTAATATCTCTTAAATTTATTATAGTTCATTATTTCCTTGAGTTTCAAGTTCATTGATTCTTTCATGAATATCAGACTTATTCAAATTTTGAACTTCCATATGAGATTCTTTCATAGTGTCTTCATGACATTTAATCTTTCTTTTTCTAGGATTTTGATCCTTAGACCCCAATGGTCTACCACGCTTTAGGTGTGTTTTTGACTCATTAGCTATGACACTAGTGGATGGTCCTTTAGGGACATCAATCCGAATTGGGACATTCTCTGCAGGAATATGTGATTTAGTAATCCTCTTCAAATCTGTAAATGCGTCTGGCATTTGATTTGCAATTTTCTGCAGATGAATAATCTTTTGTACTTCTTGTTCGCAAGTAGAAGAATATGGATCAAGATGAGACAATGATAAATTTTTCCACAAAATTTCTCATTTTATTTCACTATTCTCTCCCCCTAATTTTGGGAAAACTGTCTCATCAAATCGACAATCTACAAATCTAGCAGTAAACTTGTCTCTAGTCAATGGTTCAAGATAGCGAATAATGGGGGTGAATCAAACCCAACATATATTCCTAACCTTCTTTGAGAGCCCATCTTAGTGCTGTTTGGTGGTGCCACAGGCACATGTACAGCACTTCCAAAAATTCTTAGATGGGATATATTAGGTTCTTGACCCATAACCAATTGCAATGGAGAAACCTTATGATAACTTGTCGGTCTGAGACAAATAAGTGTTGCAGCATGCAAAATTGCATGTCCCCACACAGAAGTGGGCATTTTAGTTTTCATAAGCAATGGTCTTGCTATTAATTGCAAACGTTTAATTAATGACTCTGCAATACCATTCTGAGTATGAACATGAGCATTAGAGTGTTCAACTCTTATCCCAATTGCTAAACAATAATCATTAAATGATTGGGATGAAAATTATGCATCATTATCAAGACATTGGGCTTAATTGATTATCAAGAAAGTGTGCCCTTAACCTTATAATTTGTGCCAATAATTTTGCAAATGCCAAGTTACGAGATGACAATAGCCACACATGAGACCATTTAGAAGAAGCATTTATTAGAACCATAAAATATCTAAATGACCCACTAGGTGGGTGAATTGGTTCACAAATATCCCCATATATACGTTCCAAGAACGCAGGGGACTCAATCTTAACTTTCATTGGTGATGGTCTAACAAATAACTTGCCTTGATAACAAGCAGTACAAGAAAATTCACCATTTAAAAGAACTTTTAGGTCTTTTAGTGGATGTCCTTTCGAATTTTCTATAATTCGTCTCATCATTATTGACCTAGGATGTCCTAGACGATCATGCCAAAGTAAAAATGTATCGGAATAAGTAAACTTCTTATTTACTATAAACTAATTTTTGTCCAATACAAGCCAGAAGATAAAGCAGTGAACTTTTCTATAACACATGTCTGCCCAGAGACATTCTTGGTGATGCCATGATATTCAAGATTTATTTTATCCATTGATTGGATATGATAACCATTTTCACGGATATCTTTAAAACTCAACAAGTTTCTCTTAGATTTTGGAGAAAACATAGCATTATTAATGATGAGTTTAGTTCCCTTGGGCAAAATTACAATGGCTCTTCCAAAACCCTCAATTATATTAGTACTACCAAAAATTGTAGTAACATTTATTTTACCCATACTTAAATGAGAAAAATATTTCTTATTTTTGAATATCGTATGTGTTGTACCAGAATCAATCAAACAAATATCTTCATATTTCGATAATATGTTCTTAGAATTATCCATACATGAAATGACATACACAAAATAAATATATATTAAATATTAGTGTTGTCAAAAGGGTACAATATATTCAAAGGAATAAATTAATAATTAAATATTAGAAATTGAGCCTTAATTTATTGTTTCCTCTAAGTCAAAAACGTGTTGTTAGGAAAATAAAATAAAATTATTATTTAATCCTAGTTAATAACAGACTGCATGTTTTTAACATTAGATCAAATTAAAAACCTAATATAATACAAACACATGATAAATCCTAGTTAATATCAGAATTTATGTTTTTAACATTAGACCAAGTTAAAGACCTAATATAATACAAACACGTGATAAAGTTTAGTATTTGACTAACTCTATCATATTAGAATCATATAAATAAATCAATGAAAAATATATATTATTTTATTAAGAATTAAGGAACAAGCTAATGAACGACTAAACTAATTTAAAATACTAATACTCATGCAAACAACTATCATTACATGAAATTTATTAATAAATACTACCAAAAAGAATATCACTCTTCCATGTTCACAGAACCATCACCAATTAAGTGATCTATTTTTCCTTCAGGATGTGCGAAGAAATATGCTATATCCAAGTGCGTGATGTCAATTTGATTTTCAGAGATAAAATTTGCCTCAAGATTTTTCTCTTTCTTCTTTAGTAATTCTTGATAAAGCTCAACCAAGTGTTTGGGAGTACGACAATCACGTGCTTAATGACCTCTTCCTCCACATCGAAAACAACCTTCCCTAGTTGCTTCACGTTTCTCATCCTTTCTTTTTTTCTTTTTTATTTGATGAATGATTAATGCCAGGAATAGAATTACGTTCTTGACCATAATCACGATCACGACCACGTCCACGTCCACGACCACGTCTACGACCACGATTAGGACCGCGACCTTTTCCACGCCTAGCATGGTGGGCGTACGCCTCATTCACTTCAGGATGTGGTTCAGATCCAGTAGGTCGAATCTCATGATTTTTCAATAATAAATCATTATTTTGCTCGGCCACAAAAAGTCGAGAAATTAGTTCAAAATACTTTTTGAAACCTTTCTCTCGATATTGTTGCTGCAAGAGCACATTCGAGGCATGGAAAGTGGAGAACGTCTTTTCCATCATATCAATCTCACTAACCGTTTCTCCACATAATTTCAATTGAGAAGTGTTCTGAACATGGCAGAATTGTATTCTTGTATAGACTTAAAGTCTTGTAGCCTTAGATGCATCCAATCATATCGTTCCTTTCGATGTATGACCATCTTCAAGTGGTCAAATCTTTCTTTTAGGTTTTTCCACAAAACAAGTGGATCCTAAACTGTCAGATATTCGATTTTCAGAATCTCGTCAAGATGATGACGCAAGAATATCATTGCTCATGCATAGTTTTGATTTGATGCCTTATTTTCTTCTTTTATGGTGTCTCCAAGACCCATTGCATCAAGGTGGATTTCAGCATCCAACACCCATGAGAGGTAGTTCCTGCCCGAACTTTGAAGGGCAGTGACCTCTAGTTTTGTAAGATTGACCATTAAAATTAAAAACAAAAGAATAAATAATACTTTTATTAATTCTTCAAATCTAACCTTCACTTTTGAGAAATTAGAGTCTCGTGCTGATAACGTGTTATAAAATTATAGAATAAGAAGAAGAAACTAGAGAGAAAAGAAGAGAAGACTTGTTATTTCTCTTGATGAATGAATTTACAATGAAGAGGAGTACTCTATTTATAGGAGAAATCTAACTTGGTCCCCAAGTAGGACTCTTAATCATATCCTAAAAAGGACTCCACATGATAGACATTCACTATAATACAAATACTTTATAACATATTTATAGTTTTGGAGTTTTTCTTTTTTTTGTCCTTTTTTTTCGCTATAAATATAATAATGGTATTTACGTTCTTTATTATGTGATTTTATTTTTTATAAAAAATTATAGTTGAGTAATTTTTATTATGCTTTATGGCTTTCATGTAACAAATTAAAATATTATTTTTTTTTGATAAATTTATTTCTTTATACTATTTTTATAATAAAAATTGAATAAAGAAAATACTCATCATAAAAAATGAAGGATCCAAACTCAACCTAATACTAAAGTGCATGTATTGCAACTTAGTATAAATAGTGTATATATATTACAATTATATGAATGAAAAATTCTTTCATCTCTCAGAAGTAGAGTTTTACAAAAACACTTCAAATATAGTTATAATGTACACGTAAGCAATTGAAGAATCTTCCTAGCGTAAATTATCACTTATTTATTAAATATAAACTAAATATTAGCTTGAGTTACTAATTTTTTTTTCTTTTTATTATTATTATTATTATCATTATTATAATTATAATTATAATTACAGGTATAATTATAATTATTATAATTATAATTATCACACAACCTTTTCAGTTTTAAAAAAAAGTTACACACATTGTTTATTTCCAAAAAAATATGTCTATGTTTGAGATAAAATTACATTTCTAAAATTCATTTGTTTATATCTACTTAAATTTTAAATTATTGTTAATTGTATTAAAATTTTTTATATAAAAAAACTTCTAACCAAAAATGTTACTATCAAATAATCAACAAATAATTGACATTTGTAGTGCAACCTTTAAAAATTTAGTATTTTAAACAATAAAAGCTTTTTTAAAAACAAATGCAACTTTCCCCATTAAACTTAAAATTTAAAGCAAAAGTTGGATTCCAATTCAACAATAAATTTATAAATAAATAAATTATGTATAGTTTATTAGTTTAGAGATGATATAGCTATTTTTAATCTAAATTAAGATGTAAAAATTTTCAACTGTTTAATGAAAAAATAAAAACTTAAATACATGTTTCTTTTAAATGATTAGTTGAAATTCTCACACCATCGTAATTTGTCCTTTTTAAAAAATTTAAAAATAATTATGAACAATTAATCATCTTTTTTATTAAACGAAAAATTAAAAAAATATAGAAAAGAGTCCTGTGGTAACATTTTAATTTTCAATTTAGTAATCATATGATTATCGTGTTTCTGAATAATGCTTATCATTCAATTTTTATTCTTTATGTTTCAGTTATACTACTTTTTGAATTTCATTTCTTTTAAAAAATAATTTATAATTTAATTATTATTAAGGTGTGAATGGAGAGGAAATAATAGGAAAAGTGATTTTTTAAGTAGGAGTTTATGCTAACTCTGTTTTGTTTTTGTTGCATTATTTTTTTGTTAAATTATAATTAACAGTTTTCAACATATTAACTTTTTTTAAAAAATTGTAATTTATAAATTGAAGTTAATTTGAATTATGAAATTTCAAAGGGGAAGTAGAAAAATCTTAATCAATTTACTTATATTTTAGAAATTCACTGAAATTTCTTTATATAACTCAAAATTTCAAGATAAAAATATTCATATAAATTTAAAACTCATACCACTAACTTATTCAAAATTGATCTATAAAATTTAAAATAATTAACTGCAATTACATGCATGTGTAATATTTTTTTTGCAAAATATAACTTTTTGTAAAATTATTTTTTATAAATATTTATTCTTAAATAAAGAATCTTCTAGGATTAATTTTATTTTTAATAATAAATATTATTTTTATGGGTAATTAATAGTGCATATAGTTGTATTAGGATTTTTTTTAAAAAAATAACTTATTAAATATCATAACTATGATGTTCATAATTAAAAAACAACATGTCGTATCTTTTAAAATATTTTTTAAAGAAACAATTCTATTTTCCTTTTCTTTGAAAAGATATGATTTGAAATTAATCTTACTAACGTCAACAACATTTTTTCTTTCATAATAGCATGTTGACTGTACTTACAATTTATTAACTTTATCTAATTAAATATTAAAAATAATATATTAATTATTTATGTATAGTTAGATTGAAGTTTTTATAATATGTTAAGATAAACATATTTACTAAAGAATAAAAATAAATATAGAAACTCCATAAGATAAAAAGAAGATATTTATAGTAATGTAATCACTTAAAATTTATTAAATGTAAATTTTAAAGTTGTTCGGATTATATCAAAATAAATAATGTATTAGTTTAAATAAATATTATGGATTGATATAATTGATTTAATTCTTTAAATTCAGATAAATATGAATTTAATTAAAGCCTGCTCCATAAAACCCATATAATATTTCACTTAAATTTGATTGGCCGAAGGGAGTCGTGTTCCAATCTCAAATCTTATATTCTAAAATTATAAATAGGGATCTCATGATTCAGAAAAAGAGAACCAAGAAAATTCTAAACAAGAAGCTAGAGAAAATTCGTGTTATAAATGCCATTTAATTCTTTGCAAAGCTACAAGTTTAAGAATTCAAGCATTCAAGAATGCTACAAGTTTAAGAATTCAAGCATTTAAGTTCAAGAACGATCAAGATCAAGACCATCAAATTCAAGAACAAGCTTGAAGCCCTTGAATTCAAATAAAAGTCAAGATCAAGATAAAGTTCAAAGTTCAAGTTCATTAGAGATTCAAGAACAAGCTTTAAAGTACTTAAATTTATATTTGAAAAGGCGAATTCAAAGGAATCATAGAGATTGTAACACTCACGTTTGAAATAATAAAATCGATTGTTATTATAATTTCCCGTTCTTAATTATTATTTTCTCGACGAGAATTTTATCGTCTACAAGTAAATGGAAGGAATAGAAGTAGATCAGTTTTGTTATCTTTCAACTTTTTCTTTTGCACTGAATATAATTTATATTAATTTGATACATATCTTTAAGTGGTTATATTAATTAATTTACTTATAATATTTTTTAAAAATTGATCAGCGAAATTTATTATTTTGCATATTCTGATTTTATGCAATTATTTTATCTAATGAAAATTATCTTATTTTATAGGACTAAACGAAAGTTGATTGTGCTAAAGAGATCGCAATATACTTTATAAATTATACTTAGATTTTAGCTAAAAGTAGAGTCAATATACTTAATATTTAGTTTTAGATTAATCTATACATTCAAATGTTATTATTAGCACAATTATTAGTTTAACAAATACCATGTATTATTTTGGTTTTCATTTTACACCAGAGCAAGGAAAAGTTGTTAGAATAATGTTTAATGTTTTTGAAAATTGTATTATCACTGCATATATATTAGGGGGAAAAGTCTGTTAGCATTAATTATATATATATTATATTAAAATATTATATATGATTATATATATACTAGGGAATTTGGCCGCGCGAATTATATATATATTATATTAAAATATTATATATGATTATATATATACTAGGGAATTTGGCCGCGCTTCGCGCGGTCTTTAAAATAAATATTAAAGGATTACTTTTTTTAATTAATTCTATAGCTCTCTTTATTTTCAAACGTAATATTATCACTTTATTTTTTTTACTTATATATTAATTATGAATATCGTTTTGAGATGACGGTTGAAATGAAACTTAACAAATTTAACATCTATAATCTATTAAATGAGGGATAGTACATTATTAATCAATATGTCAAATGTCAATATATATTTTCTTAGTAATTTTTTTGTTTGGACATGTGGTTAATATGTCACTTTCTACATTTTATTGGAATATCAATGAGTTTGAATCTTTATATTACAACATATACTCCGATGTAATTTTTTTCTTGAATACATAAGAATTATATTATAAATAACTGAAAAATACTAATAAAATACATCTACACGTCTTGTTATCCTTTTTCATATTGATATGATAAAACTCATTTGAATATTTCATTTTTCAATCGTTTTTGTTCCTTTTTCAAATATACTATTTAAATTTGTATGATTTTTGCATGAATCACATCTATTGGTATTTTAGATTCTTTAGCTACACCTATATCAAAGATAATTGTTATCATTTGTCAAA
>NC_028639.1:13978965-14011661 GCF_001406875.1 Solanum pennellii
TTTAATAGGTATAAGTTATAAATATGAAATTGTAAAAATAAATAAAAGAGGAAAAGAATAAATATAAAAACGAATAAAGGAGATGAAAGAAATAATTTTATATTATATATAACTATAACTTTTATGGATTGAATAAGTAATAAATATTTTAACAAAATCATAATGTGTTTTTAAATTGAAATAACAATAAATGTTGCCATAAAGTCTAAAGATAGCAATTCAACAAATAATTCTTTATAACAATTTCAAATTTGAGGAGTGAGTAATTTTTAAAAAAAATTGATTTAAAATCTATTTAATTTGGGTAATTAATGTGATGTTAGTGGGCTGAGTTTTAAATGGGTTGGACTGCATTTTTTGGGCTATAACTGAGCAAGTAATTAGTTATAGTATTTAGTGTGATGTTTTTACTCATTTATGTATTTGTTTTGAGATAAAAATAAAAAATAAATCAGAAAAAGATAAAAATAGATATTGGCAAATGCTGGCCATTGGAGGGCGCCACATCAGCGGATCAAGATTCAGATTTATATATATATATATATAGATTTTTAAAATATTCAAGTAATGCACGGATACTAGTAACAATTAAATAAAAATAGAAAATGTAACTTCCATTCGGCTCCATGAAGTTAAAACACGTAAGAGTAGTCCCACGAAGCGTGTGGCACATATCCATATTTTCCAAATGAAACGTGTCGACCTCTTCAACAAGTTTTAATTTATCACAAAACATCAACCGACCTTAGACTTAGATATATAATTTAAAAATCTTAATAGATGTTTATATATATATATAAAGCAAACTAAGAATACTCTTGTTTACTTTTTGTAGAAAAGGGGCTAACCTAAATATACCCAAAAAAAAGAAGTTAAAAGCTTTGGAAAAAGATGTCAGGGGCACAAGGTGCACAACCAAAGGAATCATTTACAGCAACAACATATGAATCAATTGTGAAAGAGGAGAATAGACCAAGAATGGATATTCATTCTCGTGAAGATGAAAAAGGGATTCAAATTGATAAGATTCAAGATAAAGTAGATGATGCTGCTGGAAAAGGTGGTCCTGTTTTCGGAGCCGGTACAGACGACCCCGATAACAAGGATTTGGGAGTTACAGGCACCGGAGAGTAAAAACTGCTTATTACAACTACTACTGTGTTTGTAAATAGTTTTTTATTCTTTAGGGTTCTTTGTTTCTAGTTTTCTTGTTTAGTTTGTAACTTGTTATGTCTCTTTCACGGGTTTTAATGTTTTTATTCAATAATTAAGAGCCACAAGTTAAATTAGTTGTGAAACATTTTTTGGAGTTACTGGTAAATTAAGAAAAATGATCGTAGAAGTAAATTGAATGTGGCAATGAGTTAAAATTTGATATCTATGTTTTGACAATTAACAGAAAAATGTCGAAGGGAAATTTAAACCATTCTGGGCTTCGTCTTCATAGTTCCATTGGTCCTTTACCTTCATAGTTTCATTGGTAAAAATTTAAACCGTTCTTATTATATAGTAAAAATCATGTACAACTATTAATATTTTGATTTAATATAATTTAGGATACATTTTCGAACAAACTTATTTATTTTATAAAATAAATCCATGTCTATTCTAAATCAATACTTAATATATTATAATTTCTCATTAACTTGGATCCATTTAAAATCATCTTTATTTCAAATAAAGATTATTATTTTTCATGGGAAAATATATTTTTTAAATTATGACCAAAATATTAGAACACGTTTTAATTTAAGAAAATATATCTTTTTAGATTATGATTGAAATATCGTATAAACATGTTTTACTTCTGAATTTTCTTTCTTTTTTTAATGTTGTTCCCCTGAATATTTTTTTTTTAATTTTGTGCACTTTTTTAATTCACATCTCTCTTACGCATCTCTCTCTACACATTTTAATTGTGTGTCACGAATATTAAAGATTTATAAAATTAGAAAAAAATTGTTTTCTTTAATTAAAGGTGTCTCCGGATTTCGATTATAAGCTATGGGAATATTTGTACATTTTTCCAAATTAATATAAATTTTTATTAGCAATTCAATTTTTATATCTTTTTTTCTTAACTAAGAATATAGAGATTCAAACTTTCATATGAATTTTCATGGTAACCTTCCTTAATAGGAAGGAGTTTGATGTACTTCTTAATTCTATTATTTAGAGTTTGGTTTGATGTATTACTCCTTATAAAAATATTTATATATTTCTATATATACTTTTACTCTTGCAAAGTAACATATACCTAACGATCGAATTTGTTTAAATTTGTTTTTAAATAAACTTTAAACTTTATATATATATATATATATATATATATATATCAACCTAGCAGAAGTTCAAAGTACTTTTAAGTATTTTAAACAAAGCTCAAAATGATATAATGTAATAATAATAAGAAGAAGATAAAAAATATATCATGGAGGAGAGAACTTTTCTTATTCAAGTGTATCTTTCAAATGGTGAGTGATATCTCTATTTATAGTGTTGACATATCACTTTCAAAAGTTATCTAATTAATACATATATAGTTATCTTGGAAGTTCTTATCATATTGGAAGCAACAATATATGAATCCAATTTGTTAGAATAAATCTAATGATAATTCACATGTATAATACAATGAATTTATAACACTTCCTTAGATATCCATAAATAATGTATCTCGTTAAAATCTTATTAGGAAAAAGTCAATGAAAAAAGTCTAGTAAAGAAAAAAGATTACACACATCTCATAATATGCTTTGAATGTTGTCTCGTTAAAAACTTTATCAGAAAATTAACTTGGGGAAAATCATAGTTAAAGAAAAGAGAACAACACTTATATCTCAATTTCTCAAATGTTGATAATGTCTTAATGAATAAATCAGCAAGATTATCACTTGAACATATTTATTGAACTTTGATATCATCATTTTATTGAAGATCATGTATGAAAAAGAACTTTGCTGAAATATACTTTGTCAGATCTCCTTTGATGTATCCTCTTCTCAATTGAGTTATACATGCAGCATTATTTTAGTACATTGTAGTTGGTATATTCTCTTTTTGAAAAATCACGCATTTTCTGAATATAGTGGGTCATTGATCTCAACCAGAGGTATTCCGACTTGCTTCATAGATGACTATTATTTTTGCATGATTTAAAGAAGTGACTACAATGTTTGATTTATTGATCGCCAAGATATTGTCGTGCCTCCACATGCAAACAAATAGTCTATTTGTTATCGAGCTTTACACGAATCAGATAAATACCCTACATATGCGTGACCAATCAATTTGACTTGGATTCATTGGAATAGAATAAACTCATGTTCATGATTTCCCGAAGATATCGAAGTATCTGCTTAACACCAATGTATTATAGTAGGGAAAAAAATAAATCTTGCTAGTAGACTTACTGCAAAACAAATATATGATCGATTATTATTAGCAAAGTAAATTAGCACCCCGACTGCACTAAGATAAGAAATTTCATCAACAAGAAGTTCTTCATCCTTTTCTTGATGTCGAAATGAATCTGTATTGATGTCGAGCGACCTTATCATAATTGGGGGTACTCAATGTATTTGAGTTATCCATGTAAAATCACTTTAGTTTTCTTTTTGTGTATGTTGATCGATGAATAAGTATTCCATTTGATAAATTCTCAATGTGCAGGCAAAGACAAAAAATTGTCTTGCCTTGATCTTTCATTTCAAATTATATTTTCAGACTGTCACGACTGGAATCTAGACCCCAGACGAGACTGGCGTCGTTGACCTCTCAGAGGTCGCAAACAAGCCTACTTACGTCATTCTTACTTTACATATGTTAATTTTTAGCGAAAAATTTAAAATTTTTGATTCTTTAATCATACTTGCTAAACATTCTTAATATTTCGTAATCGTTCATCATCAACCATCTAACATTTAAGATATAAGCAACTGAAGAAATAATTCATTAAGTATTAATTGTATATCGGCCAAAATAGCACCTATACAAAGTCTGAACTAAAACAGGAAAGAAACACCAGTGGAACATGCTCCACTAGCTCAACTCTAAAACTACGCTAGAATGTAAAACAGTAGCATCCTCGAAAGCATGAGGACCTACCAAACTCCGGATGAATGCTGACGTCCGGATAGCTGCAACAACGAACCTGTAGCTCTACCGTCCCCCTGTGCCTGCACCTAAAAGTAGATATTTGTATGGAATTAGTACACACTTGTACTAAGTATGGGTATATGCAAGCACACATCAGGGACATGCATGAGAAAGAATAGCTCTTTCCTAACGACATAATTTTTGGAAGTCAAGTCAGTGGACTTTGCCAATTTGAGATGGGGAAAGTTATGCCATGAGAGTGATATACATCGTTATCATTATCGTACTACACACAACACATAGCATCTTCATATAGCACATATCATATAACACATAGTTTCTTTCATATTATTCATTCATATGACACGAGACCTTCTTATCATGGACTTGACCTTAAGACTTCCCAAAATGAGGGCTCAACATATGGGACCTCAACTAGAGAGCCTTCTTTAGCAAACACAGAATCTGCTTCATTCATTCATACTTACCTCATTTCAGTTCATTCATAGGCCAGTGTGAACACCAGCTATACCTAGGATGTAGTTTAAGACTTTCATCGGGTTTGCTGTGCAATGATCAGGAATAACCTAATGTCATTACCTGAATCTAGCTCACCTCTTGATTATCCTATCCTAACACCTTCGGTATCATTCATTTTTTTATATGATTCATTTGAGGCTGGCCTCATTCATTCATTGGGAACTTTAACTTTAACCGACATAGATCATGTGAGCATCATGAAATCCAGTGTCTCCCCCACACCGAAAAGAGGTGGAATCACCGGCCAAAGTGACTCAATAACATGATAGCGTATATGAGAACTTAACCCCGCCAGATCCCTATAGTGGCAATACAGGTTCAAAGACTAGGAAATGTATGGAGACCCATACCCGACAAGCCGGACAGTCTCATCTCATGAGAGTTACGTAAACCTCAGCCATTCCCGAAAGAAGGCATCACCGCTCATAGCTAGCCTATCGGTGCTCAGTATAAAGTTCCATTACATTCAACTCATACATCATGGAAGCTGACTTCTAGTATGAGGACGTCATAGCTCAATAGATGATTTCTCATCTCATCATTAGTATTAAGTATTTTAAACTCAATATTTTCATTAGAGTGTTCATAGAGACTGGTCTCTTCATTATCTTACACTCTCCTTGGTGAGTACGTATTGGTAACATTTACTTAGGCTTATTTGAGATTGTTCTCATCATATACATTAGCCTCACATCATGATTATCACCACATTCTTCATTATTAGCACCTTTATTTTTCATAGTTACTCACCTCTTATTACGTGAATGTTCATTTCTTCATTTCATTACGTTATCTTAGGTTCACTTATTTTTGAACGTATGTTAAACTTATGTGTCTATACATACAAGCAATGGGGCTTCATTTATAGTTCGTTAAGTGATTCTTATTTTCCTAAGATTATGTATTACAAGACTTATGTATCTTGTATATATACCAAGATCTTGATTTTTTTTCTAAGTAGATGGCATTATTCTTGAATATTTTACTCACGTATGACTTATGTATCAATACGGAGGTTTGGGCACGGGAACCCAAATCTTGAATTATTTGGATATCATTTATATTTTTCATTGATTTTATTTCTAATATTCATAACTTTAGAACTCTAAATTAAATCTCAACATTTTCATGACATAATAAATTTTCTATTTTAATTAGAATTCTAAATTAAATTTCAATCATTTACATGAAAGAATAATTTTCTATTTTAATTAGAATTCTAATTTAAATCTCAATATTTACATGAAAGAATTAATTTTACACTTCTAATTTAAATCTCAATATTACATGAAAGAATTAATTTTCCACTTTAATTAGAATTTTAATTTAATTTTTTTTAATTAAATTCGCTTGAATAGGGAGGTTGTGGGTTCGAACCCCACAACCCCCCTTATTTTTCATTTAATTTCGCTGAGGAGGAGGCTGTGAGGTGGTGGGTTCGAACCCCCACAGCCCCTCCTTCTTTAATTTATTTAAATGGGCAACTGCAGTGAGGTTGTGGGATCGAATCCCCACAGCCTCATTTTTTTTTATATTTCGCCTACTGAGGTCGTGGGATCGATTCCCACGCCTCGCGTTTCTTTTTTTTTCTTCGCGCGTAGCTGGGGGTCGCGAGTTCGATCCCCCCAGCCCCCTTTTCTTTTCCTTTTCCTCGCACAAGACAGGGGTGAGGGTTCGATTCCCCCCCCAGCCCCATTTTTTTTTTCTTTTAGCAAAATTCGCTGGTCCCAGCCCCCAGTTCGAATCCCCCTTAACGCATTTTTTTTTCCAGCCATCTTAACCTGTGAGGTCTTGGGTTCAATTCCCATTGACCTCACTTATTTAATATTCTTTTTAAAAACCCAGATTTCAATCTTTTCATAGAGTACTCAAATCTGGAAATTTCTTGTCATTATTCAACTCATTTTTAGGCACATTGTTCATAAGTTTAATTGGCTAGAAGGTGGTTATTAAATTCACTATCCTTCATCATAATGAACATCACATTGTACACCCAATACACACATAAAATACACAATAAATACACAACTTATACACCCCAAAAACAGTGACTAAAATACTGCCTTATACATGCATATACATTAACTTTTCCGGTCATATTTTGATGCTCATTATCGTGATTTTCCGCACATAAACACATTCACATTTAATTTAAACACATCATTCATGCAAAAATCTAGCAGCACAACATACCCATCCTACAAATTTGTTAGGGAGCTAAGGACAAGGACATACGAAGGGGGAACAACCTTAGTTACAAGAGTTTAAGAAACGTTCAAAAGAAAGTACTCTTGGAGAAAGAATTTCATGAGAGGAACCCATACCTTTATTGATATTCAAACGAAGAATTTGCTACCCAAAACTCTCTCCAAAATCAGTGCAAGTTACCTCAACGTCCACACCACTCAACAAACAACTTCTCTTCGCCTTAATGTTTTTGGTTGATTTGTTTTTTTTCGTTAAAATTTCATGTGAGTTCTTCAAGCGTGAAGAACTGTTGATATTTGGCAGAATAACGTGAGAAAGATGGAGAACGTGAGAGAGAGAGAGAGAGAGTTAAGAAGCGTGAGAGAAAGAACTATTAGGATTAGGAGACTAATTCAAGACTTAGTCAAATATAATTTAAATTAAATTAATACAAAATCTGGTTTGTTTTAGTTAATACGCGAAAGGACCATTATGCCCTTAATATTTAGATTTTTAATTAATAATTAAATCCCCTTAAGTACCTATTTATTCCTTTTTTTTTAATCGTTCCACAGACACTCAATAGCTACTAAAAACTCTTTACGAGTGTCAATGATGTTCAAATCATCAACATACACGGCTATTATAATAAATTTAGATATCGATCTTTAATAAAAATGCAAGGACAAATTGGGTCATTTTTGTACCCTTTCTTTAAAAAATATTCACTCAAACGATTGTACCACATCCTTCTTAACAGTTTCAATTCATATAAAGATTTCTGAAGTTTTATTAAAAAAGTCTCTCTTGAATCTTTGTATGCTTCAGACACTTTGAATGCTTCAGGGATTTTCATAAAAATGCCGTGGTTCAATGAGCCATGTAGATAGGTTGTGATAACGTCCATTAGATGCATTTCATGAACTATCATATTTATGAGATATCTGAAGGTGATTGGATCTACCACAGAAGAATATGTCTTCATGTAATCAATGCGAGGTCTTTGAGAAAAATCTTGAGCAACAAGTCCATCAGATTGTGTCCTTTAATTTTGACCAGTTATTTCTCTGTCTACATTCATGAACAGATTTTTGCTCAAAATCTTCATCTTGTTACATTATTTCAATAGCAACATCATACGTAAATATGTTGTCAATCACAACATTATTTCGGTTCCACCTTTTTTTCGCCGAGACATAATTCATTAAAATTTTATTATTTTCAGAAGTTTTAACCTCCTTGGAGGTTTTATCATTTGTCACGATTTGGGTCTCATCTTGAAAAATTTCTTTCAATCCATGATCTACTTGATCATTGATTTCTTTTCTATTTCGAGGACTTTTGTTCTTGAAACCAATTGGTCTACCATGCTTCAAATGTGGTCTAGAATAATTTGTCATAACAATTTGTCTCGTAGGGACATCAACTCGAACTGGGGCATTAGCAGTATGCTATTTAGTAATCCTTAGAAGATTAGTAAATGCATCTGGCAGCTGATCGGTAATATTCTGTAAATAAATTATTTTTTGAACTTCTATTACGAACCAAAGTACCCCCTAGTTGTAATCGCATCGTCATCCTCTACGAGGACTAAGACAAGCCTCTTAGCATTCGTCATGGAAAATCATAAGTCAAAAACACGAAAAATTAAAACTTTTGCTTATATAGCAAAGAGGTTTACATAGACCTCTACATAGGAATCATACATAGGCTTTTTGCAATAGACCATAACAACGCATAGAAATTTAGTCAAATACTTTGTCTCATATTAATCATCTAGCGAAGTCAAACAATTCGAGCAAAGCCCTTATACAAATTCATAATTGCCACATAGTGCTTACATCAATATCTTCAACAATAGGAAAGAAATAAATGTCTACTAGACAATACAAGTACTACTAAGATAGAGTGTGTTGTAGCATCCTCAAACTAGAGGGCATACCAAAACTTGCAGATTCTAGTCCAAGCCTTCTTGCTTTAGCCTCAATGATACCTCAACGGCCCGAACCTACAATGTTTTGGGAAAAAGAGAAGAAATATGGATTAGTACAAATCACATGTACTAAGTATAGTCCCTCTGCATAAAAAATCGTTAATGCATGAGAAAAACCACCATTTAGTCAAAACTATGCACAATGACCAATAATTCAATATACACATATAAGGAACATCATAATCATATCAACATACAAGTAACTCAAGCAACACTTGTGCAATGCCAGGAATAAAACCCCATAACCCTATCCAAAGCTAAGTATCATATTAAGCAACCCATTTCATACTTATAATATATTCTCATATATAGCATGCTTCATACATCAATACTATTCATAGCTTATCAACATAATCATAATCATAATCATAATTATAATCATAATCATAGAAGAATACTACTAAAATCATCCTATAGGATCCCACATGTGCAATGTGTAAGAGAAGTCTCATACCCCCCTCACACTATGTAGTAACCTTTAGGACAACCCTAATAGAAGTTCACATACATAACTTGTTCATACATTTACTTTAGGGAAATAAGTACCATAACCGACATGAGACCATGTGAGCTACATGGAATTCGGTGTTCTACTCCCACACCGAAAAGAGAGGGTTAACACTTGCCTAAGGTGTGACCACTCGTACATAGCTATTCTAGGTGGATCCACTAAACTAGAGTCCTATGCGGACACATAGTTAAGGGACAAGGAGATTGCTTCTAGAAACCTCGATTTACTAACGTGAGGGTTTCCATCTCATGAGTCAACACATATATTGGAAATCCGGACTTACTAACATGAAGAAACCCATATGGGAGGCCAAACTTACTAACGTGAGACCTCCATCTCATTTTCATGCCCTTTCGGTGCTAAGAAATTATTCCCTTTAGTAATCATCATATAACATCATAAAATTTCACATTAGTCTCTTTAAGACCTTTAAGTAAAGATCTTATCATAATAGCTCATCAAAGGATCAAAAGTGAGAACTATCCTTTCACTTTAGACACAACATTATAATCATGAGAAACTACATTCAATCATATAATGATCACATCATAAAATAATTACATACTTCATAGACAATTCATAGATCTAGGGTTAGGGATGAGGGATCCTTGTCACTAACATCACAACAAAACAATTAGCTATAACATCATTATCACATAAGTAGATTTCACCTTGCATAATTAATATCAAAAGAGAATCAAGATCATAACTCATTGCCCCTCATTGGACTTCATTTGTCAATACCCAAGAACTCACAACCAACATATGAAATAGGGCAATTCATGAAGTATTAACATAACTAAAATCAAAGTAAACAAGTGACATGTTCATCACCCTCAACAATTCACCTTAATAAATCCAAGAAATCAGGGATTTTGGGGGAAAGACAAAGGTCAAAGTAAAACTCATAGGAATTCATAAATTATTCATTAAAAAAAATTAATTCATCATAATTCATCACAATTGACTCACAATTTCGTTTTAGAAAGAAGATCCATGTGAGGAGAAAAACCCTTGTTTTGGTGGATTTAGAAATCATCTTTTGAAGGACCTATTGGGGAAAGGATCCCAAGAGTGAAAGAAATCATACCTTATAAATGGAACTCCACGAAATTGAGTTGGAAAACTTGAAGGCTTGATCTTCTTCTCGGAGCTCTTTTGATCTTCAATGGAGTTTTGGAGGAGGAGAAAATTTGGGAGAGAGATAGAGATTTTTTATTTCAACTTGTGGGACTTGATTTGATTGATGAAGTTGACCTAAATCTTAACCTAATACATATATAGTCACCAATTAAATTATCCAAAACACCCCTCACTTAAATGGGTTTATTTGTGAAGTCAAAACACCCAAAATACGACTTTTTACGAATCTGGAAAGTGTCTCCGCGTCATGGGGCCAAAACACATTTTATTTTACAAAAATAATTTGAGGCAGTGAGGTTCGTGTTGGCTGCATGTCGCACAGTAGCCCACCGATTCTTGACTTTGGCAGCCTGCCCACCCATGTTGGGGTGTTTCCCAAGGACCCTTCCGGTGGTCCTTGGGGTGTTGTTATCGTATGTTTAGATTGTATATACTACACTATACCTATACAAAGTCTTTTTACAAGTTTTAGACTTAATTTTAACCTCCAAAACCTTTCCCAAACATAGGAACGTCAACTAGTTAAATTTCGCTAGTTTCTGGATGTTCAGGCCTTTCTTTGATTCTATGGATCCGAAACTTCTCAAACAAGTTATTTATACTTATTTAGGTCTAATACAATCATTATTCAACATATTAATCTCTATTATAGGTCATGGAAATTTCTGGGTCCAATACTCCCCCCCCTAGGAACATTCGTTCCCGACTGACACTCTAAACCCTTCTATAGGAGGAAGACTCAAGACTAACAGCCAACCAACCAACAATATCATAATGTGTCACATATCATAGGAGGGAATATCAACTCCTTTATACATATAAACATAGCATAAAAAAATAGGAACTTAATCCACACATACCATAAACAAAGCTTAACTTTTCATATCACATAAGGAGGTACTATCTTCTCCATTTCAATATGTGCTTAATATGAACATTTAAAAGTTGACATGTTGATTTTTTTATCAAAACAATATCAATTATGTTCATTATGATCTTTCAGGAACACTTATAGTACACAACACACTCAAGTGAAAGCCAACATAATAAACATATTTCATGGAAAGACAAGAACTCAACTTAGGCATACATTCCTACTACAATATGCACATATTTAGAAAAAAACATGATAAGTTCAACATTATTCACAATAATCATATAAGGAATTACTAACCTTAATCGTTGCTAGGAGTAAGGGGGGAAGATGAGGATAGCGGATCTTCATGTCAGCCTTGACCTCCCATGTTGCACCCTCAACCAGGTGGTTCCTCCATAGAACCTCTATGGAGGTAACCTCCTTACTCCTCAATTTCTGAACTTGGCGATCCAAGATCTCAACCGGGACCTCATATGAAAGGTCCTATTTTACCCCCAAACCTTATAGAGGAAGAATTGACATCGATCGCCTGTACACTTCTTAAGCATATATACATGGAATACCGGATGAAGCATGGCCAACTCATTTGGTAATTTCAACTCATAGGAAACACTCCCAACCTTCTTAAAAATTTCATATGGCCCCACATTAACGGGGACTAAGTTTCCCTTTCTTTCCAAACCTCATCACTCCTTTCATGGGTGAAATTTTTAAATAGACCCAATCTCCTACTTTAAACTCAAGGTCCATTTTTCTATTATCGGCATAGGATTTTTGTCGACTTTGAGCCTCTTTCAGTATATCTCTTATAACCTGAACCTTCTCGAGAGCTTTATAAACTAAATCGGGACCAAGTAGAGCAAACTCATCTACCTCATACCACCCAATCGGGGATCTACACCTCCTCCTATTGAGTGCTTCGAACGGTGCCATGGAGATAGTAGAATGGTAGCTATTGTTGTAGGAGAATTTTATCAAAGGTAGGTGGTCATGCCAATTACCTTTGAAGTCGATGATGCAATCCCTCAACATGTCTTCAAGGGTTTGAATAGTGCGTTCCGCTTGATCATCCGTCTTGGGATGAAAAACGATACTAAGTTTCAATTTCGTACCAATCCCACTTTGGAAATCTTTCAAAAAATGGGAGGTAAATTGAGTACCTCTATCCAAAATGATGGCAATGGGGCCCATGCAATCTCACTATTTCTTTGAGGTACAGTTTGGCATAATCTTCCACCAAATATGTGACTTTTACGAGAAGAAAATGTGCGGACTTTGTCAATCTATCCACAATAACCCATAAACAGTCATGTTGCTGTCGTGTACGAGACAGCGCAACTATGAAATCCATGTTAATATCTTCTCACTTCAATGTGGAAATGTCTATATTTTGAGTAAGGCCACCCGACCTCTGGTGTTCCACTTTTACTTGTTGGCAATTTGAACACTTAGCGACAAAATTCGCTATGTCCATTTTCATACCATTCCACCAATATGTTTCTCGTAAGTCGCGGTACATCTTTGTGGCACCCGGGTGAATGAAATATCAGGAGCCATGAGCCTCTTCCATGGTCAATTCCCTAACCTATTCACATCCGGTACACACAATCTTCCTTGGTGCTTAAGCACCCCATATTTCCCTTGAGAGAAGGACTCATTAGCTTTACTAAGGAATGTTTCCTTTAACTTTACCTATAGAGGATCAAGGTGTTGTTTGGATTTCACCCCAACCACCAGAGATGACTCGGAGTTATGGAAAACCATGACACTACCTTTTAGAGAATCTTCTAGTCGGACACCCAATCGAGCTTACCTATGAACCTCTTTCACTAGCTCTTTCTTATCATCTTCAACATGTGTCACACGACCCATGGATACTCGACTCAAAGCATCCGCCACCATATTGGCTTTCTCGGGATGGTAAAGGACACTCATATCATAATCCTTTAAAATCTCTAACCATCTTCTTTGGCGTAAATTCAAGTATATTTGGGTGAATACATATTCTTGGCTCTTATGATACGTTAACACGTCAACATGCACCCCATATAGATAGTGTCTCCAAATTTTAAAGGAAACACCACGGCCGCAAGTTCAAGGTCGTGTATTGGATAATTCTTATCATGTGGCTTGATTTGTCTAGAGGCATACGCTATGACTTTGCCAAGTCGCATAAGCACACATCCTAGACCCACTCGGTAGGCATCACAATAAACCACAAACACATCGGTACCCACCAGAAAAGTTAATACCGGAGCGGAGGTGAGTCTATCTTTCAATAATTGGAAGCTCTTCTCACAAGATTCCGACCATTTGAACTTGACCTTCTTTTGGGTTAAGGTCGTTAATGGAGATGTGATAGATGAAAATCCTTCAACAAACCTCCGATAGTAGCCGGCCAACCCTGGAAAACTCCAATGTCGGAAGGACTTAAAGGTTTTGGCCAATTTTTGACCACTTCCTTCTTCCTTGGATCAACCTCTACCGCTTCACTAGAGACAATGTACCTAAGAAAAGCCACCGACTTTAACCAAAACTCACACTTGCTAAACTTAGCAAAAAGTTGGTTATCTTTGAGAACTTGCAAAACAATTCTCAAATGATCCATATGATCATTCTCACTCCTTGAGTATATCAAAATATCGTCAATAAATATAATCACGAACAAATCAAGATACTTTCTAAAAACTCGATTCAAAAGGTCCATGAAAGCCGCCGGGGCACTGGTTAGGTCAAGTGGCATAAAATGGAATTCGAAATGACCATATCCTGTTTGAAATTCCGTTTTTGGAATATCAATCTCCCTCACCCTAAGTTGGTGATAAACCGATCTTAAGTCAATCTTTGAAAAGTAGCTAGCTCCTTGGAGTTGATCAAACAAGTCATTAATCCTACGGAGCAGGTACTTATTCTTTATAGTGACTTTGTTAAATTGACGATAATCGATACACATTCTCAAATACCCATCCTTCTTCTTCACAAACAACACCGGGGCACCCCATGGAGATATGCTTGGTTGAATAAAACCCTTATCTAGCAAATCTTTGAGTTGAGCCTTTAGTTCTTTCAACTCAATCGGGGCCATCCGATAAGTAGGTATAGAAATAGGTTGTGTATCCGGTAATAGATCTATACCGAAGTCAATCTCCCGTTCAGGAGGGATTCCATGAAGATCGTCAAGAAAGACCTCCGGAAACTCCCTTACCACGGGTACCGACCCTATGGAAGGGACCTCAGATTCAAGATACATAACTCTTACTATGTGATATAGACAACCCTTTGCAATTAAATTGCAAGATTTTAGACACGAAATGATCTTACCCCTAGGAATTGAGTTTCCTCCCTTCCACTCAAGAATGGGTTTATTTGGAAATTGAAATTTGACCACCCTTGACCTACAATCAATAGAGGCAAAATACACATACAACCAATCCATTCCCAATATAATATCAAACTCTAGCATATAAGGTTCCATCAAGTCAACTAACATAACTCTATTAGGCAAGGAAATAGGACACCCTTTATAGACTCTTTTTACTACTACGGAATCACCCACCTAAGTAAAAACCGAGAAAGGCTCATCTAAGATGTCAGGTAGTATATCAAATTTCATGGCTATAAGAGGAATCACAAATGACAATGTAGCTCCCGGATCCAACAAAGCATATGCATCTAAGGAAAATAATTTTAACATACCGGTGAGCACGTCCGGTAAGCTCTCTAGATCACTTCAGGATTGGAGAGCATAGAAGCGATTCTTCTCAGGAGAATCTGGGTTTGGAGAACTTGCTTGAGCTTAAGAATTTTCCCTTGCTTGAGTCCTCATCATAGGAAAATCTCTCTTGATGTGACCACTCTTTCCACAGCTATAGCAATTACCCGAATTAACAAGGCACTTGCCGTCATGTCTTTTACCACATTTAGAAAAAAGAGACCTATCAACATAAGAACCACTACCTTTTCCCTCTTAGGGATTGGGAGTAGGGACCTTACTCTTATTGTCCCTTGGAGCACTACAAGATCCTTGATTAGAAAACCTATTCTTCAAGCTTAGTTTGTCTTGAACCGCACACCTATTCTTAGAAGAATTTCCCTCTTCGGTTCTCACCTTCTTCAACTCCGTACCAACTTATTTAAGCTTTTGTTCCTCAATTTGCTCGGCATGAACCATGAGACGAGAGATGTCCATCCTAGGAATCAAAATAGCCGACCTACATTTATTAACCACAAGATCGGATATCCGCATGAAAAATTTGTTCATCTTGTCCCTAGAATCCGCAACCATAGTAGGAGCATGCTTTCATAGTTGAGTGAATTTGAGTCTATACTCATTCACACTCATTACCCCTTGACGAAGGTTGATGAATTCTTGCATTTTCCTCTCCCTTAGTTCCAACGGAAAGAACCTATCAAGGAAAGTCGTTTTGAAAGATCCCCAAGTAATCTGACCTTCGAACACTGGCTCTTATCCTTCCATTGCTCATACCAAACTCGAGCCATATCTTTGAGTTGATAGACGACTAGTTCCGCCTTTTATTGAGAACAAACACCCATAGCATCAATATTCTTGAACACTTCATCAATGAGGCCTTGTGGGTCCTCTTCCACCTTGAAACCATAGAAAATAGGGGGATTCATCTTTGTTTAATTCCTAATCGTTGAAGCGGTGGCATTAGCATTGGAGTTTACTTGCACCCTTGTATCCCTAGAACTAGGGTATCCAACACTTGAATCAACATATGAATGGAGGACCTTATCTCAACATTAGACAACACATATATTGGAAATTCAAACCTACTAACGTGAAGAAACCCATGTGGTAGGCCGAACTTTCTAACATTGAGACCTACATCTCATTTTCATGCCCTTTCGGTGCTAAGCAATTATTCCCTTTAGTAATCATCATATAATATTATACAAGTTCACATTAGTTTATTTTAGACCTTTAAGTAAACATTTTATCATAATAGCTCATAGGTGATCACAAGTGAGAACTATCTTTTCACTTTCGACACAATATTATAATCATGAGAAACTACATTCAATCATATAATAATAACATCATAACACAATTGCATACTTCATAGAAAATTCATACACCCTGGGTTAGGGATGAGAGATCCTTATCACCAAAATCAACAACAACAAAATTAGCCATAGCATCATTATCACAGAAGTAGATTTCACCTTGCATAATTAAGATCAAAAGAGAATCAAGATCATACCTCATTGAACTTCATGGGACTTCATACTTAAATACCCAAGAACTCACAACCAACATATGAAATAGGGCAATTCATGAAGTATTAACATAACTAAAATCAAAGTAAACTAGTGATATGTTCATCACCCTCAACAATTCACCTTAATAAATCCAAGAAATCAGGGATTTGGGGAAAGACATGGGTCAAGGAAAAACACATAGGAATTCATCAATTAACCATTAATTCATACTTTAAACAACATTAATTTATCACAATTTTGTTTTAGAAAGAAGACCCACGTGAGGAGTAAAACCCTTGTTTTGGGGGGATTTAAAAATCATCTTTTGAAGGACTCTTCGGAAAAGGATTACCAATAGTGAAAGAAACCATACCTTATAGATGATAAAGCCACAAAATTGAGTTGGAAAAATTGAAGGCTTGATCTTCTTCTTGGAGCTCTTTTGGTCTTCAATGGAGTTTTGGAGGAGGAGAGAATTTGGAGAGAGAGAGATTTTTGATTTCAACTTGTAGGACTTTATTTGAGTGATAAAATTGAACTAAATATGACCTTAATACATTATATAGTAACCCATTAAATTACCCGAAAGACCCCTCACTTAAATGGGTTCATTTATGAAGTCAAAACACTCAAAATACGATTTTTTACGAATCTGGGAAGTGTCTCCGCCTCGCGGGGCCAACACACATTTTACTCCCCAAAAATAATTTGAGGAAGTGAGTTCCATGTTGGCTTCATGTCGCACAGTAGACCACCGATTCTTGACTTTCGTAGGCGGCTTGGGCAGCCTGCCCACCAATGTTGGGGTCCTTTCGAAGGACCCTTCCGGTAGTCCTTGGTCTATTCTTATCATACGTTTAGACTCTCTATACTATACTCTACCTATACAAAGTCTTTTTACAAGTTTTAGACTTCATTTTAACCTCCAAAACCTTTTCCAAACATAGGGACGTCAACTAGTTAAATTTCGCTAGTTTCCGAACGTTAAGGCCTTTCTTTTAATTCTATGGCTCCAAAACTTCTCAAACAAGTTATTTATACTTATTTATGTATAAAACTATCATTATTAAAAATATTAAGATCTAGTGTAGGTAATGGAAATTTTCGGGTGTGTCAACTTCTTGGTCACATTGATTTGTTTAAGGATCCAGATGAGATAGAGATAATAAATTTCAATCTGTATCTTTTCTAACTGCTTATTTTCTTCCCCTAACGTTGGGTATACTGATTCATCAAAATGAAAATAAGAAAATCTTGCCTTTAATAAATCTCCAGTCATATGATTCAAATATTTTATGATTAAAGGAGATTCATACCCAACATATATTCCAATCTTCTTTAGGGCCTCATATTTGTACATTATGATGGAGAAATCCGCACATCTGAAAAATTCCAAGATGAAAAATGTTTGGCTCTTGACCAAAAGCCAATTTAATTTGAAGAATTCATAATAATTGACGGCCTTATGCACATAAGTGCTGCTGCATGCAAAATAGCATTCCCCCCACATAGGCACGGACACCTTTGTTCTCATTAGCAATGACCTAGCTATCAATTGCAGAAGTTTAATTAATGATTCTGCTAGACCATTCTGCGTATGAACATGTGCAACTGGATGTTCAACTATTATACCAGTAGACATACAATAATCATTGAGTACTTGAGTTTTAAACTCACCAGCATTATCTAGATGGATGTGTTTATTGTATAGTTTTAAAACTGTGCTTTTAATCTTATTATTTGAGCCAACAATCTCGCAAAAACCATGTTGCGAGTTGATAATAAGCACACATTGATGATCATGTGAAAACATCTATCAAGACCATATGATATTTAAAGTATCCACATGCATGTTGAATTGATCCACATATATCACCCTGTATACGTTCCAGAGATGTGGGTGATTCAATTCCAACCTTAATTGTTGATGGTTTGATGATCAGCTTTCCTTGATAACAAGCAGCACAAGAGAATTTCTTTGACCGAAGGATATTTGGGCTCTTTAAGGCGAGTCCATGTGAATTCTCAATTATTTTGCGCATCATATTAAATCTGGAATGGCCCAACCGGTCATGCCAAATGATTAAATCATTAAAATTAGCAAACCTTTTGCTTACTACAATATGTGATTCAACGGTACTTCTACTTATATAGTAAAACCCAGAATAAAGTGCAGGTAATTTTTCTTGCACAATATTCTTCTCTACATTAATTATAGTAATGTAAAGGTACCCAACCTTTCCTTCATTAGTCGTATCTACATGATATCCATTTTGACGAATAACTTTGAAACTTAATAAGTTTCTTTGAGACTTACAACAATATAATGCACTATCAATGGTCAATATTGTCCTCCAGGTAGTACTAAGGTCACTCTTTCAGAGCCCTCAATTAATTTTATACTACTTGATATTCTGTTGATATATGCCATTTTCAAAATCAAATTAGAAAAGTATTTATTTTCTTATGAGAAAAGACATAAATACATCATCGAATTTGTCCCATATTTTCATAAAGACACCTAAACTTTAAAAGTGTCCTATCACCCCACTAAACAACTATATATCATTGTAAATGGGTCATTTTTACCCATTCCCTCGTCTACGTCGTGCGCGTGTTGCTCACTCACTAGAATAGAATATACCCGACCCGACCCTTATCTTTTGAAGAAAAGTCGTCTATGTTCTCTTCTCATCACCCATCACCAGACTAGGTAAAGAAATGGGAACATCCATGGAAAAGCCAAAGCTCTTATAAACACATAGGCACTTAATAAGACAAGAAGCTTCTCTGATAAGTGAATGCAACTAAAACGACATCAATTCTACTGGGAATCTGGGAATCTCCCTTTGTCTTTGTCAGGTATATCTATTGCCTCATCTATTAAATCTAACAGAATGGTGCTCGTTCTCACCATTGTGTTGATAATAATCTGCTGGTTAGAGCTTGTGTTCTCATCTTGAAGTATGGAAAGCAAATTCAAAAGCGAGTGCATTGGTCGTCTCATTCCGTTGTTCATTACCTTTCGAAACGAATTTCTTGCTTGTCTTGCCTTCACGACATTCTCCTTAGCCTGTTGCAGCAAACCTTTCCTCGCTTCTAGTTTCTCCCTCATTAATTGTGACTCTTCAAGAACCATCGTATAGGAATAGGGCCACAGCCAGCAATTACTTCCACTATCTTCATCTCATTATGGCTCCAATCATCATTTGCACTCGGAATAACCAAAACTAAAATAGCATAACGAGTGTCAAACAACTCAGGTGTCACACCTTTAAAATCCGAAGCAACATAGTTCTTGCTATGAAAATCAAAATATTAGGGCTACCACATCTATTTTGGGTTTAAATTGGGGAAGATGACATAAATTAATTCAATAATTAATAATAAAGAAAGGAAATGACATGTGGCACTTTTAAGCTGGTCAATGAAAGTGAAAACTGGTCCATGACGCGCCTCACGTGCGTGTAAACAACCTAGACGAGGGAATGGGTAAAAATGACTCATTTAAAACGATATATAGTTGTTTAGTGGGGTGATAGGATACTTTGAAAGTTTAGGTGTCTTTATGCAAATATGAGACAACTTCGATGGTGTGTTTATGTCTTTTCTCTTTTCTTTTAATATATTATGTGTTGTAGCATTATCAGAAGGCACACATCTCTATTACTCATGTTGAATCCAATTGATAACTGGGGATTTCTATTAATTTTTTAATGTAAAATACATCAAAAGAAGTATGAAACAAAAATAATGACTGAAATTTAAATACTTCAACATGAAGAACATGATAATTAAAAATACATAAGTAAATATTAACAGACTGCATTCCCCAGTTCTCCAAATAAGTCATCAACTTTCATATGAGTAATGTTACTGAGGCCATCAAAAACATAATCCTTTAAAGTCAAATTTGCTTCAACATCCTTATCATATTTTTGAGATGTTCTCGATTTATCATCATCTTTAAGAGTCATACGTGACTCAGCTCGAGCATTGAAATAGAAAGCACCACCTTTATTTCCTTCCTTTTAAAGGAATTTGGGTAGAGCTAACAAAATGCTCAAGTGTGCGACATTCATTCTTCCAATGTCCTTTTATGCCACAACGCTGACAATTACTTATTGAGGGGTTATTTTGAGAACTCATGTTGTTCTTTCTTTTATTATGACCACCACCTCTACGATTTGTGAATCATCTCTTATCTTTGTCACGTCCCCGTGCATTATTATAGCCCTGATGATCATCTTTTTCTACTTTAGATTGATCACGTTCTTTCACCACATTCACTTCTGGTAATGGAGAAGCTTCAGTGGGACGAGCTTCATGATTTTTCATTAAAAGAGCATGATGTTGGTCAACCACTAGAAGGCATGAGATCAGTTCAAAGTATTTCTGAAAATCCTTTTTATGATATTGCTGCAGTATCACATTTGAGGCATGGAAAGTAACAAGTGTCTTTTCCAACATATCCTCGTCTATTATAGTCTCCCCACATAATTTCAGTTGGGAGGTTATCTTGAATACAAAAGCGTTGTATTCAATTACGGTCTTAAAATCTTGAAAATGTAAGTGCATCCACTCATAACGAGCTCTTGGCAACACTGTTGCCTTTAGCTAGTCATATGTCCCCTTTAAATCAGTCCACAACTCAAGTGGATCTTTTACCGTTAGATATTCAATCTTCTGATCCTTATTAAGATGATGGCGAAGGAAAATCATAGCCTTAGCTTTCTCTTGGATCGATGCTTCATTTCCCTTAGTAATTGTGACATCAATTTTCCTTAGTAACTGTGACATCAAGGCCTTTAGCAAGTAAGTGAATCTCAACATCGAGTACCCATAAAAGATAATTCTTTCCCAATATCTAATGTCACAAACTCAAGTTTGGATAAATTTGACATAATGAGATTAGAAGAGAATATGTGAATTAAATTAGAATATTTATATAATACTTTTGCAAGTAGCAACTTCGTGCTGATAACGTATTAAAAAGAAAGCTCAGAATAATATAATGTAATAATAATAAGAAGACAAGAAGTATAAGATAGAGGAGAAAACTTTTCTTATTCTAGTGTATCTTCCAAATGGTGAGTGATATCTCTATTTATAGTGTTGAGATATCACTCCCAAATGTTATTCCCTCAAGATTGACACTGCAACAATAAACACTATCAGAGGTAGATACGCTAGACTTTGTATCCTTTCCCTTGTATCTAAACAACTCCCAACTGATGTCCTTATAGGAACACATCTTCAAGACTTCAACAAATTCACCTATGAACCTGTTGGAATGTATACGTCCAGTTATATTGATGCGACTAGGTCCTCAATACAGTAAAGAACAATTGCAGAAACGTAAAGATTGACAAGAAACTTTACGTGGAAACCTCCTTGCTCATGGGAGAAAAACAACGATTTTTTATCAACAGGACTTTTCAAAGCACTTTCACTAATCTTCAACAAGCAAAAGTAAAAGTCGGTTACAACAAGAGATTAGCCTGCTAATCTCCCCACTAAGTAATACTCTCTATCTTTTTGTTGAGCCTGAGCAGATACAACACTGCTGTATATATTAATCCTACCCGATTAATATAGACTTAGAGTAAGAACCTAAGTTACCCTCAACCTAGCCCTTATAATGATTCACCAAAGTTTGAAACGTTTCTTTCACAATTGAAACGAATCCTACAATGTAAGAACAATTACAAGCAACTAAATACATCAAATACAAAAAGCAATAAATGCACTTCGATCAGTTCCTTTGGTTGTTCTTGAAGCTTGAAATTTTTCTCTATGAATGAAAGAATGAATTTGTTGTTGTTTGTTTGATATATACCAAGAAAAGTTATTACCCATCAAACAAACAACCTGGTCGTCCCTTATTGGTGAAGTACTCTTCTACTTCACCAACTTTCCTGACGCAGACAACTTTTACAGCTTTCTAGCACTTTGAAGCCTGGACGAGTTTCATACTCTGCAGAGGACCAGGTCCCTGCACTTGAGAGAAGATCATCAAAACGTATAAGAGCATAAACACTTATCAATTTCAACCATTTTGATGATGACATACAATCTGCATAACTCCTCACGTGAGTGTACAATCATTCATTCATATGACCATAAAACAATAAGCATTATTCATATGGCCAATGAACTCTCCTTCACTCTATCAAGCCCCTTTGTTGAGTTGAGCAGAGTTCTTCCTTGAAGATGACTTTCGCTTTGTAAGCTTATGAATTTTCAGATAGGAGAAAATCCAAAATTAGTTTGCTAAATCTTAAGTTTTTGTATTGGTGAGAAGACTATATGAAATACACACAAACACCTTGGGACCGCCCATTGGCTGAGAGACTGTCTTTCTGGAAGGACGTGAACCTACCATATCAGAAGTGGCAGCTTTTCTGATAGCTATCTTGACGTCCTTTCACATTGCAGTCTTACAGGGACCAAGTCCCTTACAAACTTCTTTATGAATTCTTGAAAGGCTTGCTGGCTAACTTTCTTCTTTGAATGAATATATTTAATATGGTGTTTGTCATGTTGAAAATATCAAACATAAAAATTTATTATCCGTTGGACAAACACCCTCTTCCATTATGACTGGTGTAGTACGCTGATACCTCACCAACCTCTGACACGACAACTTTACAATTGTATCCCATTATAGATTTGGACGAGCAAACTCAGACAGGGACCAGGTAGCTTTATTTGTAAGGATCATCAAAACACCTAAAACATAACAGTTTCCCCCTTTTTGATGATAACACATAAATATACCTCACATTGAGTTTATCATTCATTTCCCTGTCAGCAGTCCCAATAACAAGGATCTGGTTCCTTGTTAGATGTTTAAGTTTGTCAAATTATCAAAAGTTAATATCAACTCCAAACTAATAGAACCCCCTACCCCCATTTGTAGGTGTTGCGGAAGACTGGGTCACCTAGTGCATTCATGCTCGCATAGACCATCCGATACACCTTCCTCCTCAAGCAACACAAACTATTTTGAGCATTCAGAAAATTAATTGGTTTCTTTGACGAAGGATAAGGAAGGATGGACAACATCCGTTACTACAATTCTCTCATGATACCAAATATGTAGCATTGTATATACCAACAATGAATTGCAAACAGACTTTGGAGGTGGAAAATGCAACCATCAAGGTGCCTATGGTGAACCTTGAAATGTCTTTGAATCAAAGAGGGAGATCCAATGCACAAGAAGTCATATAAATGAAGATTCTAATGTGGAATTTTAGGGGAGATCATAACGCGAACTTCATGAATAACTTGCATACTTTACTAGAATGTAACAATCCTTCTGTGCTAGCTCTCACAAAAGCAAGAATAGAGAATCATGATAGGATACTTCAGGCCCTTTACCTTGCTGACGTTATACAGGTCCCTGCTACTGGATACTTGGGGCATTGCACTTTTTTGGAATAGCAGTTGAAGTCACAATTGAACCTTATGTACTCACGGAGCATGAAATCCATGCAACTATCAAAGTAAGCTTTTCCTCTCCTAAATGGTTCTTCTCTGTTATTTATGCAACGAATAATCATAGTTCTAGAGATATACTGTTGGATAACTTGAGAAATGTTTCTGCTAAAATAAAAGATCCCTGGTTAGTTTGTGGTGATTTTAGTTAAATTACCCATGCTTCTGAAAAATTAAGAGAAAGACGTATAAATAATACTAAGTGCTCAACTTTATAAGCTGCCTAGATGATATGAATATGATTGATCTTGGGTTTACTGGCCAAAAATATACATGGTCAAATAATCATAAATATTGTAAAACTCTGATTAGGGAAAGAATAGATTGCTTCCTTAGTAATCAAGATTGGTTAAATCTTTACCCCGACTCAAGTGTGCAGCACCTCATTAGGACTCACTTGGACCACTGCCCATTGCTATTGGATTGCACTAAAAGCTTTTCCAAGCCTACCAAATTATTTGGAAAGATACGGAGGTAATAATGGTCGCTACTTGTACGGAAGCTTTCGAGTTGTATAACATCCCCCCAGATCTTAATAAAACCTTTATTTGTCTTATCCCTAAAATAAATAACCCAGACGAAATTACCCACAACAGACCCATTGTTTGAATTAATGCATCAGTGTTTAGTCTTCCAAAATTGTCTCTTAGTTTTTCAACAAGTCTTTTTAGAATTTCGTAGTACATGTATCTAGTAAATTGTGATACATATATTTATTTATTTCTGCAAGACTTTTTGTTTTCTATTTTGAGTAGTATAAATAGTGATGTAGTTGATGATTGTAATGATCTCAAGTGACCTTAAGTAACCTATAATAAACTTGAGCATTCTCTAAGGATATTATTTTCCTTCCATATATCCTACAAATTGGTATCAAGAGCAGGTTTTCGTTTTTAATCTGGGGTTAGGTGAAGAAAAAAATATGGCATCCAAAACAAATGGAGGTGCTGATTCTTCAGTTGTTTTTACTCCATTTTTGGATGGAACTGATTTTGAATACTGGAAGATAAGAATGAGAACACATTTGAAAGCTGAAGGTTTGTGGACTATTGTTGCAAATGGCTTTGAAGAGGCAGAAAACGATGGTGATCTTACAGCAGCAGAGATGAAAAATCTTGAGGCTAAGTATCGTCAAGATGCAAAAGCCTTGAGCAAAATCCAAATGGGAGTCTCAAGAGCTTATTTTGCAAAAATTGCTACTTGTGAGACTGCAAAGGAAGCTTGGGATTTTCTGGAAACTGAGGTGTATGGTGACGAAAAGGTACGCACTATAAATCTTTGAACTCTTAGAAGAGAGTTTCAAAATTTAAAGATGATAGAATCTGAAAAAATTGATGAATATTGCACAAGAGTCATGAATATTGTTAATGAAATGAGAAATCATAGTGATACAATTTCTGACCAACAAGTTGTGGAAAAGATTCTAATTAGTGTCACATAAAAAAGTATGAGTACATCGTTGCTATCACTGAGGAGACGAAAGATCTTTATAAGCTTTCCATCAAAGAGCTAGTTGGATCATTTCGTGCACACGAGAAGCGGAGATTTTTTCGTGAAGATCAACCCAAAGAGACGACTTTCCAGTCTAAAATAAATGAGAATTCTCAAAATTTCTCAAAAAATCATCAGAAGAAAAATCAAAAGCCAAAAAAGAAGCAGGATCATGATTGTTCTTCCAAGAAGGTTGAAGAAAAAGATGAGAAAAACTCTAGTCTTTTTTGTAAAGTTTGCAAAAAGACTAATCACAATGCAGAAAAATGTTGGCACAAAGGCAAGCCCTAATGTAACTTTTGTAAAAAGTTTGGCCACGTTGAAAAGGATTGTTGGCACAAGAAACGGGAGCAAGCAAATTTTTGTGAAAAACATGAGGAAGAAAGGGAAGAAAATCTTTTCTTTGCTTCTAAATCTGATGCTTCAACAAAAAGCAATGAATGGTATGTTGATAGTGGTTGTCGTAATCACATGACTGGAGATGAAAAGGCTTTCCTCTCAATTAATAATAGCATCACTACTAAAGTGAAGATGGGGAATGGAACCTTAGTTGATGCGAAAGGTAAAGGTACTATTTCGATCAACATGAAAGGATGTGGTAAGTAAATTCATGATGTTCTTTATGTTCTGGACTTGGAAGAAAATTTGCTTAGTGTTGGTCGACTCATGGAAAATGGTTATTCTCTTGTGTTTAGAGATAATTATTGCAAGATTTATGATAAAATTGAGCCAAATCAAGTCATTGTTGAAGTAAAGATGATAAAAAGAAACTTTCCTTTGCAATTTCATTACAATGCATTAAAAAATGAAATTGTAGATGATTCATGGCTTTGGCACAAATGATTTTGTCACTTGAATTTTCATGGTTTAAAGCTTCGCAAGAAATTGGACATGGTGCAGGGCCTTCTTGAGATACATACTGAGGTGGATACATGTGAAAGTTGTATAATGGGAAAGCAACACAAGAAGTCTTTTTCAAAAGGGTTGTCTTGGAGAGCAAGTGTATTTTTGGAACTAATTCATACCGACATTTGTGGACCAATGAAGACTCCATCTCTTGGAAGTCAAAGGTATTTTCTAATCTTTATTGATGATTTCTCAAGAATGACTTGGGTTTATTTCTTGAAAGAAAAGTCAGAAGCATTTGCTACATTCAAGAAATTTAAAGCCCTTGTTGAGAAGCAAAAAGGTTGCAGCATCAAAACCATTCGCAGTGATCGAGGAGGTGAGTACACAAGTCGAAAATTTGAAGAATATTGCAAAAATGAAGGCATTCAGAAGCAACCTACAGCAGGGTATACTCCTCAACAAAATGGTGTATTTGAAGGAAGAAATAGAACAATTGTTGAAATGGCCAGGACTATGATGAATGAGAAAGGGCTGCCAAAATAATTTTGGGCAGAAGCAGTGCATACAGCAGTTCACATCCTTAACAGGTGTCCAACAAAGACACTAAAGTACAAGACACCAGTTGAAGCTTGGAGTGGAATTAAACCTTCTGTAAGTCATTTTAAAATTTTTGGTTGTATTTGTTATGCTCATGTACCTGCTGAGAAAAGAACAAAATTGGATCAAAAAGTCAAAAATGTGTCTTTCTTGGTTATAGTGATGTGACAAAAGGATATAGGCTTCTCGATGTCAAAACTAACAAACTTGTTGTTAGTAGAGATGTCATTTTTGATGAAAAAACAACATGGAATTGGGAGGATAAAAAGATAGAGAATACTGCTATCATATCTTCAAATCAAGAAGAGGATGAGAAAGATGAAGATGTCTCTCAAGGGGGAGAAATCCCAGATTCAGATAATGAAGAACCGCCTCCAAGAGGAACAAAAATGTTGAGTGACATTTATCAAAGATGTAATTTTGCCGGTGTTGAGCCGGAAAATTATGAAGACAATAAAGAATGATGTTTGGAAGAAATCCATGGAAGAAGAAATTGGAACGATCGAAAAAAATAATACTTGGGAGCTTGTGGCTATTCCTAGAGAAAGAGAAGTTGTAAGTCTAAAATGGATTTTCAAAATTAAACTCAATGAGGAAGGAGATATTCAAAAGCACAAAGCAAGGTTGGTTGCCAGAGGCTTCACGCAAAAACCAGGTATTGATTTTTATGAAACTTTCTCTCCAGTTGCTCGTCTTGAGACAATTAGAACTGTAATTGTTGTTGCTGCCCAAAAGAAATGAAAGATATTCCAACTTGATGTTAAATCAACATTTCTTAATGGAAAACTTGATGAAGAGATTTATATTGAGCAACCTCAAGGATTTTTTGTTCAAGGGGGAGAAGAAATGGTGTATAGACTAAAAAAAGCTCTTTACGGGCTGAAGCAAGCTCCAAGAGCCCGGTACAATTAAATTGATACATACTTTCTGAAAAATAATTTTCGGAGAAGTAAAAGTGAAGCCACTTTGTATGTAAGAAAGAACATGGCAGCATTATCATTGTTTGTCTCTATGTGGATGATTTGCTCTTTACAGGAAATGATGCAAAATTTCAAACAAGTTATGATGCAACCTTATGAAATGAGTGATCTTGGATTGCTAAATTATTTTTTGGGCATCGAAGTTTCTCAAGTGAAAAAAGGAATTTTCATTTCTCAAAAGAAGTATACCAAAAATATTCTTCAAATATTCAAAATGATGGATTGCAGGTCTGTGGCCATACCATTAGCAGCAAATGAAGAAGTTTAGAAAAGATGATGGAGAAAAGAAAGTTAATAGCTCACTTTTTAGGAGTTTGATTGGAAGTTTGCTATATCTTACTTCAACAAGGCCAGATATTATGTTTGCTGCTAGTTTATTATCCAGATTCATGCAAGAACCAAGTCAAGTGCATTTGGAGCTGCAAAGTGTGTTCTACGCTACTTGCAAGGAACAATGGATTATGAAATGTACAAATTTGGTGGAAATTTGAACTTAATTGGTTATTCTGATAGTTATTGGGCTGGAAGTATAGATGACATGAAGAGTACTTCTGGTTATGCTTTCTTATTTGGATCAAGCATTTGTTATTGGTTATCAAAAAAGCCAAGTGTTGTTGCTCAATCCACTGGCGAAGCAGAATATGTTTCAGCATCCAAGGCTACTTATCAAGCTATTTGACATCGGAGAATATTTGAAAACATTGGTGAAAAACAAAAAAAAAGGGACTGTTCTGTATTGTGATAACAAATCAGCAATTGCCAGTCAACCATGAAAGATCAAAGCATATTTCCATCAAGTATCATTTTATCCGAGAAGCACAAGAGAAAGGCGAAATTCAGTTGCATTATTGTCAGACAGGAGAACAACTTGGTGACATCTTCACCAAAGCACTTCCTAGAGAAAACTTTTGCTATCTTCGAGAACGCTTTGGAGTTATCAAGCAAATGCATTAAGGGGGAGTGTTGGAATTAATGCATCAGTGTTTAGTCTTCCAAAATTGTCTCTTAGTTTTTCAAGAAGTCTTTTTAGAATTTCGTAGTACATGTATCTAGTAAATTGTGATACATGTATTTAGTTATTTGTGCAAGACTTTTTGTTTTCTATTTTGAGTAGTATAAATAGTGATGTAGTTGATGATTGTAATGATCTCAAGTGGCCTTAAGTAGCCTATAATAAACTTGAGCATTCTCTAAAGATATCATTTTCCTTCCATACTTTCTACACCCATTAGCCTCTGTACCACTATCTATAAAACTATTACCGAAATCATCGTTAATAAGATTAGGACTTATCTGAACAAAATTATAAGCCCGCAGCAGTGTAGCTTCATCCCTGGGAGAAGAGCTGTGGAAAACGTAATCATAGCCCAAAAAGCCACTCATTCTTTTCAAAAATCAAAAGGAAAGCTTGGAAAATTTTTGCTCAATAGATTTGGAAAAAGCCTTTGATAGTCTGGACTTTCATCATCAGACAGTCTCTTGCTATCCTTAATTTTGCCCCACATATCATCCCCCTAATTATGTCTTGCGTGTCCACTTCTTCCATCTCCATCCTAGTAAATGGAAGACCCACGAGTTATTTCCTTCCTTTAGAGGGATTCGACATGGAGACCCTCTATCCCCATACATATTTATTATCTGTATGGATTCCCTCTACAGGAGCATAAACTTTTCCTTTCAGGAACGCTTGTGGCAGCCAATTAGAGTAGGAAGAATAGGAATACCCATATCCCATCTTCTCTTTGCGGATGATATTATCCTCTTAGCTAAGGCAAATTCACTAAATGCATCGACAATCATTCATATTTTCAATACCTTTGCAGAACAATCTGGACAGAAAATAAACTTCAACAAGTCTTCAGTCATCTTCTCTAATAACGTAAACTCTGAAGATCGCAAAAACTTATCCACCGTGTTAAATATTTGTCAATCTAGGAAAATGAATAATAAGCTTAAGGGATGGAAAGCTAGAATGCTATCCTTGGTGGGGTGAACTACACTCATTAAATCGGTCCTGGCCTCCATACCAAATCATGCCATGTAATGTAACTTATTACCGCAAGGAATTTGTAGCCATATAGACCGTATTCAAAGAAATTTCCTTTGGGGCTCTACATCAGAAAAAAGAAAACTTCATCTAGCCAATTGTGACCTAGTAACAACGCCTAAAATCTTAGGTGGGCTAGGATTGCAGAAAACAAATTGGAAAAACTCTGCGCTCATAGCTAATCTAAATTGGAGATTTATGAATAAAGAAAATCTCCTTTGGGTTAAAGTCCTCACAAGTAAATATAAAAACACAAATCATAATCTTCGATTAACTAAAATCCATACCTATCACTCATACATTTGGAAGAGTATTGTCGAAACATTTCCTTTATTCTATAATGGAATTTCCTGAACATCAACAATATGGATAACATCCATCTCTAGGAAGATAAATGGATTGAAGCTTCACATCTCCTTCGCGAGGTAATAATACAAGGACCTCTTAATAAGCATGATCTCTACCTTACAGTTTCACCCATACTCTCCAATGGAGTCTGGAATTTCTCAGGTATTTCTTTCAATATTCCCAATCACATCGGAGAAAATATTTTGAATACATACACCCAAACGTCTATTCCAAAAAATAAGGATACTTTCTATTGGAATCTAACTTTGGGCGGAAAATTTAACTCTAGTTGTGCATATAACCTATTACCATGATCAATAAAAGGGCCTAAAATACCCTTAAAGTATTGAAAATGATACAAAATTACCCTTCATTCACCTATTGGCTCCAAAATGCCCTTTTCATCCACCTATTTACTCCAAAATATCCTTGTTCAAAATTGACCACTTTTTTAATTGTTTTAAAATTAAACTCTTTAAATATTTTTATAAAATACTTGGCGTTCAATTATTGATTATAATTATAATTTATTAATATAATTTATAAACCAACCCACTACACACTCATTACTAACTAAACCTCACCCAATTAATAATTCAATTATAATATCAAAATTGTCATAAACACTACTAAAACACGATGAAATTATAGATTTCTGAAAAATGACATTCAAAATTATTCGAGTCCGAATCGGAGCCCAAATTAAATTTAGGTTGAGCCGCTTATTTAGGAGGACACTTTCTTTCAAACTAGAATTAGAAATTTATGATTAAAGGTAAAGAAGTAATACATCCCGAATTGATTCATGCACTTTTTTAAATATAATTTTATAAATATTTATGATTTGTTTTAAAACTTTAATATATTATTTTGAAAAAAGTTACCTATAAAGTAACATCACATAATTGAGACGTAAGAATAATTAAGATAAACATAGTCAGACTTTTAAGTTTATTGGTGATTTTTATTTAGCCACTTGAATGTATGATAATTTACTTCTATAATTTTTAAAAACACTCAATTGGCAGTAGCTTGCATTAATAATGTGACGGGTTCATAAATTTAGAGGGATTTAATTATTAATTGGATATGTAGTGGATTGATTTATAAATTATACTAATAAGTTAAATTATAACATATAGTTGAGCACCACGTATTTTAAAAAATATTTAAATAGTTTAAATATAAAACCGTTAAATAAGTGGTCAATTTTGAACCAAAAGGTGGATGACAAGGGTATTTTGGACCAAATAGGTGGGTCGGAAGGGTATTTTGGAGCCAATAGGTGGATGGAGGGTAATTTTATACCATTTCCAATACTTTGAGGGTATTTTAGACCCTTTTCCGTTAATAATAATACTTAACAATTCTAAATATTGCTGGATCTGGAAGCTTAAAACTGTTATAAAACTGAATTATTTTTATGTAGCTACTACTTCTAGACAAGCTGCCTACTTCCACTGCATTAGCCTATAGAAATATCACCGAAATAAACACTAGCTTTACATGCCCGAATGTGGAAAAAAACACCTTACATGTTTTTGTTCAGTGCCCGGAAGCAACTAACATCAGGAACAACTTTGTAATTACCATCAATAATCATGAGTTCCACAACAAAAACAATTATGCAGCACCTACTGCAATCTTAACCCCTTTTATCCTCTGGATATCTGGAAAAGTAGAAACAATAGTGTCTCCAAAAACAAAAATGCCCCATTCTTAGTATTAACACTCAAAATATGTCCTTCAACGGCCTTAAAATTTTATCATCTAGCTTATTGTCCCCTCTCCAACTCCCCGAGATGCAAGATTTCTGTTCAATGGCATAGACCGCCCGTAGGTTTCATCAAGCTTAATTTAGACGGTTCTTTCGATCCCAATACAAACAATGGAGGTACGAGAGGAGTTATGACAAATCACATAGGTGATTGGATAACGGGTTTCACTTGCAAGGTCAGAGTTAAAACAAAAAAATATTTTCTTTTAAAAAATTGACGAGAATGACCTTGATTGGGGTGGCGGGTAGAGGGTGACATATAAATGAATTTTTAAAATTTGAAATAATTTTCAAAAACATTTTTTTAAAAAAATAAATTGAAGGGATGGCCAGGGTGGGGGGAGGGAGTAAATTGATTTTTTTTTTAAAAAATTCAATATATTTTCACAAAATAGTTTTTTTTTTCTAAAGTTGACGAGGTGGCGACGAAGGGGGTGGGGGTTGCCTTGTTGGGGGAGGGTCGTAGAATTTTTTTAAACCAAAATTTGAAATATTTTTCAAAAATATTTTTTTGGGGGTAAGGGGGGGGGGG
>NC_028639.1:14011724-14026104 GCF_001406875.1 Solanum pennellii
CGGTGATATAGAGAAATCTTAACATTTGAAATATTTTTTCAAAAATAATTTTTAAATTTTTATTTTTGTTTGGAAAGGGTTGGGTTTGTTTGACGGTAGGGATAAAAAATATACTTGTAATTTAAAATAAGAAACTTTAAAAAGTTTATTTTTTTTTGAATGGGAAGGTCAGGAATGGGGTATGGATAGGGTAAGAAAAAAGCTAAAGGATGAAGCAGAGTTTTGAAAAATGTTTTCCTTAATTGTGAAAGAGAAGTTATTTTCCTTAAATTTGAGAAAATGAGTTGATTTGGAAAATATTTTCTACATATTTAAGTCAATCAAACATTGAAAATTGAAAAACATTTTCGAGAAAATGTTTTCCTCCATGCCAAACACACCCTAGAAGTAATTGGTCATTACTCTATTCGGTACTCCTATTATATTTGAACTTTTCGATAGAGTGACTAGGTATATGTATACTTATAAAATGAAATTGAGAAAAATTACTCTCCAACTATTTAAAATAGATTAAATATACCCTTACATTATATTTTGACTCAATAAAATATCCTTTCCATCTTACTATTGGATCACGAGCACCCTTCTGCTTAACCAAATGATATGTGAAATTTCATGTGTATAGTATATTGCGATATAGACCTCCAAATGTGCAGGCACACCCTACTCATTAAAAGACCCAACAATCTAATAACCAAAATTTCACCCCTTTCCCTCATTCAATCTCCTTCTCCATTAAAAGACCTAAGAAGCTTTCTTCACCTTTAAATTTCGAAAAATATCAAATCCTCTAAAACTATATATATATATATATATATATATATANAGGAACAATATAAGATAACTTTTATTTTTTTTCAACTGTTCACCAAATCTTGAAGTGTGTACATTATAAACCAGTATGCCTCTATTTATAGTTTAACGTAGAGACATACAAAAGGTTAGTTATAAATATGACATTAACATGGATATAATAGAGGAGGTTAGGAAAGTAAAAGGTTACAAGAACAATGGTCATAAAGTTGGAGGTTATGATTATCTTCATAATGGAAGAAAGTAATGGAAATAATGAGTATAACTTTTTGGTGTAGTGGACAACCACACTAATATATTTTATAATACTCCCCCTTAGATGTCCATAGAAAATGTGCCTCGTTAAAATCTTATTAGGAAAAAAAATCCGTGGGAAAAAATTCTAGTGAAGGAAAAAGAGTACACCTATCTTCTAATACGCTTTGTATGTTGTCTCGTCAAAAACCTTACCAGGAAAAATCAATTTGGTTAAAATCATGGTTAAGGAAAAGAGTACAACGCGTATTTTTCTCCCCCGATAAAAACTTTACTTGATATCTCGAAAATAGTACATTGCAATTTTGTATCACAATTTCTCAAATATTGATTTTGGCAATCTTTAGTGAATAAATTTACAAGATTATTACTTGATTAAGTCTTTGACCATCAATCTCACAATTTCCGTGAAAATCATGTGTGGAAAAGATTTTTGATGAAATATGCTTTGTCCAATCTCCTTTGATTGTATTCTCCTTCAATACTATTCTTGTATTTGGTGGCTTAAATATCCTTTGCTAAAGGAAAATCACATTCTTTAATATCATAGATGATAAATACAACCAAACACACTCCCGATTTACTTCATAAATCAGTATTATTTCTGTATAATTTGAAGAAGTAGTTATCAATGTTCGATTCTTGAACGCCAAGATATTGTTGCGCCTTCATATGTAAATAAACAATCCATTTGTAATGGAACTTTATGTGAATCAAATAATTTTTACATCTATATAATCAAATAATTTCTGATTCGAAGATTGATCAATTCAAATTTATTGAAGCTTATCTTTTCTTTTCAAAGAAAGTTACACATTTTCTATATTTTGTTAGTTTCTTGTCATAACTTGAATGATAATATGACAATCCTCTCACATAACTTTTGTTATGTATATCAAATAATCTTTTAGCATTTGCATAACCAACAATCTGTAAGTACACCAATTGCATTAATACATGATATTTTAAATTATTTTCATAAGATAAAAAAAAGACATTTAATCCGTGTTAAGCAGTTTCAAAATTATTGGGTACTCCATGAAATTGCTTTTAGACCTTTTAAATCCTTTAAGGATTTTCATATAACCTTAATCGTCTAGTTAGACATAATAATCATTCATTATGCATATTCAAGTATTTCATCTACCTCCAGATTGAAACAAGTCTCATTGCGTCCACCACTGGAGAATATATCTCCATATAATAATGTCAGGATTTTTGCGAAAATCCTTTCCGTACAGAAACACAAATCACACTTTATATTTTACTGTTATACTTTCACACAATATTCATTTGTACGACACTGACATTATATTTTGATCCATGGATTATAATATCAACAATCTTTTTTCTAAGTGAAACAAAATATACTTTAATAATGCTAATAATTTATGTATCCACACTATATGATAGTTTTGAATTTATGATTCTCGTAACTATTTATAGAATTTGAGTACTATTTCATATCAAGTATATTGTCGACAACCATTTTTATATTGATTCCAATATGACATAACTTATCGAGATCTCTTCATATTTCATCATTTTCAGGTACCAGAACTTTGCCAAGGTTATATGAAATGTTATGTCGTAGTACTCTTTCAAAGCATTTACCTCATTAGCAATGACCATTTTGATAATTTGCTGCTCTTCTTCCTCAAGGAGTTTTACATTTGAAATCATTTGGTCTATCATGCTTCTGGTGTACCATAGACTCTGTCCTTCAAGGACTATTTATCGTAGCATTTGAAGCTTAATTGAAATATTGTGTCAACAAATACATCTGGCAAATTAATTGCAACATTTCAAAAATGAATTATCTCTTAACTTCAAGTTAACATTTTTTAACGAGTATGTAGATAATTCACCTCACACAAAATTTTCAGCTACAACACATATCTCCCCCTAATGTTAGGAACTGTAACAGTCACCCTCAACCTCATTTGTGGATCCATCTTCGTGCGTGGTGGAGAAATATAATCATATGTGCACACATAAAGTTTTTGGAAGAAAATTATTTGGTTCCTGACCCTGAATCAATTATGTTTGGAGAAACTTGTTTGTTTGATGCATACATGTTAAATAAACTCACCTCATACCAAATTTTTATTTGAGATATTTGATCTCATAATCAATGATCTAGCTATAATTAGAGTCATATAATTTCTGCTAAACCAACCCACATTATTAACATGATTTTATAGTTTTGAACTGTGCTCTTAATTTAATAATTCGAGCAATCAACCTTACAAAAATCAATTTATAAGTTCATACAAATGCATCTGTAATCATACCATAGATGCATATATTAAATCATTATTGGTATACGGTCCACATGGCAGGTGAACGGACACATATTCACCTTTTATATGTTCCAAACAATTTCAGGGGATAAAATCTCAACTTTAGCTGGTAGAATGATAATTTTATCATGAGAAAGATCAAGACGAAAATTTTTGAAGAATCTTTTACTTCTTCAAACATACAGTCATGAATTCTCAATTTGTTTTCATCACATTTGAATTGGAATGGTCAATCATTACGCCAACTGATATCTATTCTAGTAAAATTCTAGTTTAATTTTACATGTGATTTCATCATGCGCATATCTGTATACTATAAACAACATGAAAAAATGAGTAATCTTATACATAAATATTTATAGCCCACTTTGATTGTAGTAATTTAAATATATTAAATCTTTCCATGATGTATAGTGCTTCTTTCTAAGCTTAAAATGAGACTCACTACAACCCCAATATTACAAACAATTTCAATTCTCCGGATAGTAGCAAATTAGCCTTTTCCAAACTCTTAGCTAATTTTGTATTCTACCACAAATTTCACAACACCATTCTTATGGTGATCATCTCCTTCAAGGAGAAAATTATTATTATTGTCACGGTTAAAATTGTCACATGCAAGACTTATTTCTTGAAAACCAATGACAAATTTGTTTGGTCATAGCCACAACCTTTATAGGAAAGAATTATTTCTTTCTTTTGTCCTTCAATAGAGCAAAATCTAACATACCACAATATTTATTTAGTTACTTAAAGTATATGACTAAATGGACATTTATTTCAAAATATTTCTTTCCAATCTCTCAAACTTTCCGTAGAGGTGAGATGTGACATTTATCCTACAATATATGAACATGTTCTTATCCATAAGAACACAAGTCACATTCTCTTTAAGAAATGGACCATAACCATTTGAAAATGTTCCATAATATTTTATTAAAAATTCATTGTCATGCTTTCACATTTATCAAATTTATGTGACTCACCTCAACATCACTTTAAAAGGTCAAATGTACCAATATACCACTTTATATTCCTTTATTTTGATGGAGGATGTACAAAACTTTTCAAAATTGGCTTGCACCAATAACAATGCGCGCAAGAACTTGTCATACTGTTTTGATGGATAAGAATTTCCTTCACATTTGAAGGATCATCTTAAAAACCTACAATGTTCTTCCTTTTAATTACCACAATAATGACTATTAACATTTTACAACACCCATATTCATGTATTCTCAACCACTTATTATTTTTCAGACTTATTATGCACTGCTAGCACATTGACATATAAATTTTTTATTGTGTATGAGGAATGCCAAGTCATACTTATATAAGTATTCTTTAATTGACAAATAGGATGAGACCCATCTATCAAGTGACAAGAGGCATCTACTAATTCTTTTAGGCATTTTTTTTCACTTATTCCAATATAATTTTTGTTTTCATTTTTAAAATTTTTTTTTTTCTTAACAAAGCTAACTAGTTTATGTTGTTTTTTTTACGCTTGTTTCAATATTTTTTTTAAAAAATGTATTTTTTATCAAACAATCTAATTAGTTTATGTTTTTCTTTTTTAGTTTTACATTTATTTCAATATATCTTTTGTTTTATTTTTTTTAAATGTTTTTTTATCTAATTTAATTAGTTTATGTTTTTTTATTACAATTATTTCAGTATATTTTTTGTTTTTATTTTTTAAAATGTTTTTTCTTAAATAACCTAATATGTTTATGTTTTTCATTTCTATGTAGTGAATTTTTATTTAATTTTTGACGTTGTATAAGTTTATATTTTACTATATTAGTTTTTTTTTCTATTCTATGTTATTTATTCATATATTAATAAATAGTTGTTTGTATTTAATTTTTCGTATATAAAATCAATATATAAATAATTTCTTTAATTCTAGCATTTTTTTTATCAAAAGTATAAATAAAAATTAAAAAGTCGAAAGAAGTACTTTAAGGAATAAATTAATAAAATTACCATTTTATTTAGAATTTCCTAAGACATATATAAAGAAAGTTGATAATTAAAATATTTATTAAATTTTACGTAACTTGAATTTTAGGAATAGAAAATATCGTATAAATTGAAAGAAAGATTATGTATTTATATATGCGTTATGAATATTTTTCATATGAATCATGAATAAAATTATTGAAGTATGGAAGTGCAAAATTTGAAACAATGATTGAAAAAGAAAATAAACAAAAAAATACTTAAAAAAGTAAGAAAGGAGGGAGAAAACGTCACAGAGAAAAAGGAATTTGGGCCAATATTTTTTAAATGGGACACAATTATCCACTTGTCAAAAAACAAATGGAGGGTCCTATAAGTTTTTATCACATTATACTTGTGCCTCATTCATAATAAAAATTTTCCATTGACATAAGAGAATGAAGCAAATTAATTAGGTTAATTTCATGACACAGTCAAAAGTATAAACTTTATGTTAGTCCTCATCATATCATCACTATGTTGCATTAGAACTTAAACCCAATGTCTTACCCATATAAAGACGTCTTTGGTCATAAATCAATGTGACTTTAACCCAACTTCTTATTATTATGGTGCACCAGACTTTAACTCGATGTCTTACCAACTTGGTGCAGTGAAACATGAATTCACCATCTTACCCTCAACCAATGTCTTAATAAATAAAATGTATTACAAAAAATAATAAATATTAAATATCATAAATATAATTTGAATTTGACTTAAAATTGAATAAAAATGAACAAAACTAATTAATTAGAAAAACATGTTGGAACCATATAAAAGTCCCAAGTTAAAATAAATTAAAACATTTTAATAGTCCTTTTCAATATTGTTATGAAGATTATCATAATTTACGACGCATTTGCAAATAACCACAAAACAAACTTTGTTATTTACAAATAATATATTAATAATTCAACAAGTAAATGTTTATATAATGAAAAATAAGGAGGTGCAAAAGTAACCAATAAGATAATCCAATCAATATGTATATGCCACATAACTCAATAACTTATCTTTTAATACAACAAGATCGTGAAGAACAATTTCTTTACAAATTATTAATTTACAAAAGTAATTTTACTTTGTGATATATAAGTGATCAAACTGTTGGACTCATATAATTTTGAGATTGTAAGAAAACTAATGATGCATAGTCAAAAGTAAAATATAAAATAGATTATATAGTAATTTACCTTGTTTCTGAGAGAAAAATAAACACAAATATTTTTACCTTCGTTATACTTTCTTTGCTTCAGTCCTTCAATAGTAGAACAATTGTGCTGATAACATGTTGTAAAACTTAAGAATCAATGAATAATATAAATATGAAGACAAGAAGAATATAAGACAATAGAAACAATATAACATAACTTTCTTTCTTTCAAGTGTTCAACAAATCTTCAAGTGTGTACAATACAAACCGTTATGATTAATATATCGTGGTTTCATGGTATTTTTAATGATTTTTCCTTAAGTTTAGTGTGTGTCCAGAAGCCTTTTTGTATTATTTATGTAAGTTTCTCTTTATTTGCAGGAAATCTGTCTAAAAGATGAACGCGGAGGTTTTTGAGCAAGAAATGCAGAAAAGTACCACCTACGTAGCTTGTGACGGTCCGTCGTGCCCGTGACGGTCCGTAGGTGGCATCGTAGTGAAGCTGCGGAAGGAAGATGGGGAAGTCTGACCAAGTGTGGGGTTACGGAGTGCGTGACGGACCGTCGTAGCAATGACGGTCCGTCCTGCTGGTTCGTCATGAAGATCAGAGAAGTAGTCCCAGTACCCAAATTCCAAGAGTTCAAGTATTATGGAACGGAGACCCTCGACGAACCGTTGTGCCGGTGACGATACGTCATACCTGCCTTCGAGGATAATGAAGAGAGCAGCAGAAGAATTTGCAAAGTATGGGACGACGGAGTCCATGACGGCCTGTTGTGACCATTACGACCCGTCGCGAGGTCCGTCGACCCAGCCACGTTTTGACAAATTTTCAGCAAATAGAGTCCTTCTTTGATTAGGTTTTTGTTTTTTATAAATAGTTTGAATAACCTCGTTTTTGGGGTTAGACTCTCTTATAGTTAGACTCTTGGTTATTTTAGCTTTTTTTGTGGATTAGACTTGGTGATTATTATTACACTTTTGGAGAATCTTTAGTCTTCAATTAATTTCAGTAATTGATTAATGGTGATTTTGTTGATTAATTAAGTAAACTTCTGGATTTTATTCTTTCTCATTGAAGTAAGTGCATGAATTCTTATATTACATATTTGAATATTGTGATTATGACTATGGGTAACTAAACTCCATAACTAGGGTTGTGGGATCCATTGGCGAATAATGAGGTAAACACCTAAGTAAAATAACAATTCTAGAATAGTGTCTTGCATGTATTGATAATTCTTTCGCTTAGAAGTCTTTTTAATGAATGGCCAACGTTAGAACTCGCTTTAATGCTACTTGCCGGACCAAGGAGGTAGATAATAGGAAAAGAATTATCAACATAGATTTAGTGTATACTATCAAATAGGCTAGTATTGATTGATACGAGGTAATAACTTAGTCAAATATCGAATACAATGCTTAATATGAGGTAAAGGTAAGGGTTAGTATAGCAACACACGTAGCCGGACCAAGATGCGGAGTGAAATTTTCTAGATGCCGGACCAAGTATTTAGAAATACATAACTTATCACTTTGCATGCAAGATACTAGGAAAGAATTTTTATAGCTAGAATTATCAAGTTAGGAACATGTGGGGAACACGTAAACCCTAGTTACTTTTATTAACTGATTAAACTCCAAAAGGTTAGTCATAAACATGGAATTAACATGGATATAATGGAGGAGATTATAAAAGTGAAAGGTTACAAGAATAATGGTTATAAAGTTGGAGGTTATGGTTATCTTCATAATGAAAGAAAGTATTACAAATATTGAGTGTAACTTGTTGGTGTACTGGACGTCCAAACTATAATATTTTATAACATTATATATTTAAAGTTAGAATTCCAACAATACAATAATAACAAATTAATATACTATGGGGGAGAGAGGAGAATATATATTTAAGAGGATGTGTAATTTAAATATTTTAAAAGTGACTAACTTTCAATAGTAATCATAAGAAAGTTTACATCTACTATTCATAGGAACTTATACATTATCATTCATTTTATTATTTTTTACATAATTTTAATTTAATACTATTCACATTATTACTAATGTAAATATCGTTTGATATATACGTGCGTCAAACTAGTATGCATATATATATATATATGCATGCATATTTCTTTGAAATTAAACAAGCGTATTTCCAAGTATAATGGACTATTATAATGATTATGACTAGGTTAATTCTTAATATTAGAATGATGGAGCAATGCAAAGTTGCAAAAAGATTGGATTTTCCAACAATTCGCTACTTGTTCCCTAAAAGCAAATAATAGATGGTAGTCCTAATTAATCATTCAAAAAATTAAAATTTTTATCCACATAAGAGCATGATACATCTCGTAACTCGAAATAGAAAGGAATACGCTAAGAAACTAAAATCAATCACTTTTGGAAAGAAAGGGATAATATGGAAAATATCCTAAGTTTAGTGAGTTTTGATCATTTTCAAACGGCCATAACTTCTAGCTCAGGATGAGTTAGGGGTACTTCTTGTTATGGTTGGATATACCTTGGAAAGATATTTCCAAAGACGCCGAGTTTGAACGACTTGATATTGTATGAGGGATATATTTCGGAATTTGGGCTATTGAAGTAAGGAAAGTCCAATCTGGATTTAAGGAAGGACAAACTAGTCTTTTTACCCATTTATTTCCTATTTCATTTTAGGGGTTTATTTGGGGTAAAAACCAGTTTTAGTCAGATTAGAAAGTTTAACTTTACGCTTAGGGCTTGGAGAAAAGAGAAGAGAAGAAGGAATAGGGATAAAGATCAAGGTTTCGCCAAGAACGCCAAGGGATTTTGAGTGAAATTCGTCGGGAGTGATACCTATCAAGGTTTGTGAGGTCTTTTGTGTTGGGTTAATTCATTCGCACATCAATCTTGTTTAAATTCAACGGTTTTAGAATTGTGTACATAATAAGAAGTGATTTCTTGAAAAATCTTATTAAATCCCTATTTGGTTGAGTTGATTGAATACCCATCGATGTTTGATTAGTAGTTTCCGATGTTTTTTATGAGTTAGATCTTTTGTGTATTGAAAGAATTGATGATCCTAAGGGTTTGGGGATAGAACTATAGAGGTTTAAACAATTTAGGATCAGAAAAACAAAGAGGGAATTTCATCACCTCACCTGGGAAGCACCTAGGGCGGCGCACCTTCAGTGGGCCAGGATGAGGCCTCAGACCAAATGGTCTGGCACAGCGCGCTCCGAAAGCGCCCAAATCGGCGTTTTTTGCCAGCTTTAGTAGTTTAACCTTTTTAAGTCCTAAGGTAAATTAACACCTTCAAATGAATCTAATCACTTCAAATAATTTCTAAACACCTAGAAATCTCCAAAGAACACAAATTATAACCTCAAATCCATAATCCATTTCAAGAAAAGTTAAGATCAAAGTCAAAGAAGTTAAGAGTAAAGTCTAAAGTTAAGAAGTATATCAAAGAAAAGTCTTAAAGGTTTCCAAGAGTCTTTATGAAACGTTTTAAGTTCGTTCTAAGGCTCAAGTTCCAAGTCAAAGTAAAGAGTAAGAGTTGAAGTCTTTCCTTCAAAAAATATAAGGGAACTAAGTATTCCCTAAGAGTTGAGTCAAGGTCAAATGTTTCAAGTTAAACAAATATTAAAAAAATTTAAGTTCATTTCTAAAAAGGTTACAAGGGAATTATTCCATAAAAAGTTCATAAATTTTTTTTTCACATTTCAGTTAAGAGGAAACTAAGATTTCCCAAAAGAGCTTTGAACAAGAAAAGGGAACATTGAGTCGAAGAGAGCTTTTTAAAGCTAAGTGTTGAACAATTATCTCAACCCAAAGAAGGAAGTTGTTTTAAAAGCATTTGAGGATAAAGTACATTTTGGGAGTAGTATTGAGCACCGATGTGGGGATGACAATTCATATTAATTCAAGTCTCCATGAAAACCATGTAGCCATCATGGTATTAACGGGTCATACTTTTTAAATGATCACATAAGTTAAGTTAGTGGATCACTAAGTTGAGGAGTTCTATGCGACGAAAAAGTATAGAACAATTTTGGCAGCGTGGACATTTCTGATCAATGATGGATGGGAAATCATATTGTATAAACATTGATAACATATCCAGATGTCATACTGCCTACACATTGATGACATACTCGACGGTCATATTAATGATGAATCATAGTTCTTTTCTCAAATGTGGTAAAATGATACATTTGAGACTACTTAATTCTCTTATACTCTTTCTTAAGTAATTTTTCAAACTCTTTCTCAACACTCTTTTTTGTGTTCACTAAACTCAGTCTAAAACAATTACCTTTATTTAAAATATTCTCTATAAGAACTCAATGAATACTGAGGGACAAGGTTCATGCTTAAGAGTAGACATGAAAAATCAACCCCATAAATCTCAGTGTAAAATATACAACAATTCAAAAATTAGAAATAGGATTTCAATAATCAGGAACTCTAGAAATAAGAATCCTACATTAACTCATTTAAAAAAACACAAATCTATGGATGAAACCTTAGATTAGTATTTTACTAATTTGAAAGTAGATGTAGGGCGTGAGGACAAACTAATACAACACTATGATAACCTTACATACCTAATTATGAAGCTTTTAGACTGAAAACTTTGGTGGAGACTTGATCTTTAGTACAAGTTAGAAAACTACCTTTCTTGGGTGAAATCTTTGGCTTATAATCTTGGTTCTTGATATTGATAAAATCAATGCTGTTATGGAGTTTCTAGAGTGGGAGAACTTGGAAAAACCTTAGGTGGAAGGCTTCTCTTTGTATTTTGAATCTTTTCATGAAAGTTTTAGGGTTCTTGATGGAGAAAAGAAACCCTAGTTGTGTTTTGAAAGAGTTTTTTCATTTGAATGTTTAAATTGATGATTTTGAAAGAAAAACTAGTTTGTTGAATGATATGCTCAATTAAAAAACTCAAAAAAAACCTTAGAATAGGGTTAAAAAACTCAAAAAATGACCAAAATAACCCTCGAATATGTGCAGAAAGTTTCTGAAATAAAAGTGCAGCAAACTTTGATTGATTCGTCTACCATTTGTTGAAATATTGTCCGTAGGTCCTGTCGTAGAACATCACCGCCTGATAAGGCTTTACTAAAACCGCCAATCCAACATAACTTTTTACTCCAAACACTGAATGAGGCAAACTTGGCAGCGTTGGAAAAAGGAGTCATAGGCTAATAATTGGATAGGTAATGGGCCACCTAATTCATTATCAAATGAGAGAAATGGTAGTTTGAAGTTAATCCAAGTAAAATCTTATATTGAAACTCAATCGGTAAGAAAGTAATAACTCAACTATGTGCTAGGAGATTTTTTGACCTTCATGCATATACAAATCCATTCACATACTAATGAATTGAGCTTAACACTGAAAAATAATTTAATAATCAACCGATATGAGCTTTTTCAATGATTCAGGTGGGGTGTTACAAGTTCTCCCCCTTGAGATAATTCATCCTATAATGATGGTTAAAGTGTGCATGGAAGGGAAAGGAGTAACTATCACTACCTTTCTTGACTTCTATGCTTGCCTACATAAGCGGAATTGATTCATACGTAGAGTCTTCAAACTGGACTAGAGCACACTTCGCACAAACAGTCAACAAGATTTGAAGATTACAGGTCATGACATGAACTTTCTAAGCATCACAATAGGAACATCAACTCTCTCCCATATATTATTACTCAAATACTATTATCAATGTAATTATGAATTGATTTATGTAACACCATAGCTCTTTATAAACACATCACTATTGATTTTTGACAGTTGACTTGGTTTTCATCTTATCATCGCCCCCTTAGGTCTGAAGCAACACTTTAAAGTTATGGATCTATTCCATCTTCTATAAAATAGTCTATATTTACTTTATTCTAGCTTAAGGAAAATGCTAATCTCACGGATACTAAACTCTTCATCCTTATTTTTCACAAATAATACCGGATCACCCCATGGACATATGATTGGTTGAATGAAACCCTTGTCTAGAAAATCCTTGAGTTAACATGTCAATTCCTTCAACTCGCCCAGAGCCATTCGATAAGAAGGGATAGAAATTGTAAGACCCCAAAATAAGATAGGGTTCTAGATCCTAACATGTTTGTATTAAGATTCTAAGGTCCTAAAATTACTTATAATATTGTTTATAGGCAGTGTGTAAAGTTTGAAGTGATTTGGAAGTCGAACATCAAGGGACGACCAAAACTTTCCACGACTAGTCACCTATGTGCCTTATCTGTCCATGCGTGTTTATAGATTGTATTTTATGAGATTTTTAAGTATTAAAATGAGTTATAATTATGTTTAAATATGGTATATGAAGTTTTGAGAAGTTTGGAGGTCAAATGACCAAGAACGCCCAAGGCGTTCGAAAGATAGCCCTTCAGATGCTCAACGTGTGTCTTGATGGGGCCTAGCCTGTTTGGATGAGTTGCAGGTGTTTGATTTGGGTGAAACTTATGTGGAAGTTCTAAAACTTTTTATGTGTTGTATTTAATTTGTAAACATATGGGTACGACTTCTAAAGGGCCCCGCAAAAGGCCCCACAGAAGGACCCAAGGCTAGTCGAGACACTGCATTTGCAGTGTCAATCGACGGACCAAACGACGACCTGTTGGTCAACTAACGGCCCGTAGGTGAGGTATCATCGATTTTCACCTAGGTTGGTCAGGTCTCAAGCGACCAAATGACGGAAGCCAATGCACGGCCCGTCAACTGATCAACAAGCAGTAGATGGCTCCATCGATGGTGGCCTGTAAGTTATTGTCTGCATCTGTTTTAATTAAGGGGTGAATGAGAAATTCACCCCACGTCCTAAAATGATTCTAATAGGATTAATTAGATACTTTTGGGTGTATATAAGGGAGTAAAAACGTGATCAACCCTACTCCCAATACAATTCAGCAAATTAGACTTTTCCCTCCACAAATATCCTCTCTAGAACCTCCATAATTGGTAAAGCTCAAGAACAAATTGGAGCTTGTATTTCCATGGATGAATCATCAAGTTTTAGGGGTTTTAATGTAGATAAAGTTATGGTGACCTTTCATCTCTAGTTATCCTTCCTTCTAGAGAGTTAATCTCAAAGTTTTCAAAGAGAAAAATATGATCAAGTACTTCTTCTTCATTCCAGCCACGGGTTCTTTCTTAAATTGATTTCAAAATCATCATATAAAAATGTAATGATGATTATATACTTATTTGTACGTGATTTTTGATATACCGTGGTTTCACGGTATAATTAATACTTTTTCCTTAAGTTTAGTGTGTCCAAAAAACCTTTTTGTGTTAATTTTTATATGAGTTTCTCTTTGTTTTGCATGAAATCTGTCCAAAGCTGAATGCGGAGATTTTGAGCGAAGAAATGCAGAAGAGACCACCTACGGAGCTTATGACGGTCCGTCGTGCTTGTGACGGTCCGTAGGTGGCAGCGTAGTGCAGCTGCTGAAGGAAGATGGGGAAGTCTGACCAAGTGTGGGATTACGAAGCTTGTGACGGTCCGTCATGGCTATGACGGTCCGTCCTGCAGGTTCGTCGTGAAGATCAGAGAAGTGATCCCAGTACCCAGATTCCGAGAGTTGAAGTGTTTTGGAACGAAGACCCTCGACGGACCGTTGTGCCTATGACGGTCCGTCATACTTGCCGTCGAGGGGAATGAAGAGAGCAGCAGAAGAAATTGCACAAGTATGGGACGACGGAGTCCACGACGGTCCGTTGTGACCATGACGGTCCGTTGCGAGGTTCGTCGACCCTGCCGCGTTTTGGCAGATTTCCAGCAATTAGAATTCTTGTTTAATTAGGTTTTTGTTTTTTTATAAATAGTTC
>NC_028639.1:14027990-14028590 GCF_001406875.1 Solanum pennellii
AGAGTGAATAACTTTGTGGCACTACCAGGAGAGTCAGTGAGTAGTTCTTGGGATAGACTCACCTTGTTCTTGAGAAGTGTTCCAAATCACCGTATAGATGATAAGTCACTGAAAGAATACTTCTATCGGGGACAGGATGATAATAACAAAGCGGTGTTGGACACTATAGCAGGTGGATCTTATGGAGAATGTCCTTATGCTGAGATCGCTGAAAAATTAGAAAAAATCTCCCGGAATAACAAAGCTTGGAGTACTAGGAAGTCTGATACAGGGAGAAACACCTTCGCAGTGCAGTCCACTCACAACCCAGCCACAGATGAGATTCGTGAAGAAATGGCTCAGATGACAACCGAGCTTGGGTTGGTACTAAAACATGTCACTGGGGCTGCAAAAAAGATAAATGCGGTCAACTACTTGTCGAAACCATTGCCACAGAACGATGAGTGTTACTATGAGGAGGATTCCTATGCAGTAAATGAAAAGATGGGGGGTTTCCGACCAAGTGCCCAAGGCTCTAATCAGGAGAATTGGCGCCAAGGTCAAGGGAACCAAGGTCGGAACTATGGTAACTACAATCGTGAGGGTCATTATGTCCGAGAT
>NC_028639.1:14034816-14036054 GCF_001406875.1 Solanum pennellii
GTCGTATATTGTTTCCTTTATATGATTATGTCTAAACCTAGGCTCAAAATGTTTGAATTTGCCATGTTGACAACCCTAGACATTGGTGATTTTGCATAGCTAGTTTCCTAGGTAGTTGGGATAGACAAATATAGGTCCAAAACACTACAAGACCATGTGGGTTCATCGGGGATGCATAGGGTACCCCCAGTTCTGTCACTGCTATTCAGAACGAGACCCCGATGACGGACCGTCATACACACGACGGACCGTCGTAGGGTCCGTTCCAAAAGCCCTAGAACCCTGTCCCAACGGACACATGTTACGGACCGTCGTCTTCACGACGGTCCGTCCTGCACAACCGTTCCGGTTGTCAGAGACCCTGTTTCTAAGGGTCTCTCACTTTTTCGAAGTGTCCTTCAACGGACACATGTGACGGACCGTCATATCCACGACGGTCCGTCCTGCACGACCGTCATGATGGTCAGAGACCCCTCTGCTAAGGGTCTCCAATAATTTTCTAATTGTCCTACGACGGACACCTACGACGTACCGTCATAGCCACGATGGTCCGTCCTGCACGACCACCATGATGGTCAGAGACCCCTCTGCTAAGGGTCTCCAATAATTTTCTAAGTGTCCTACGACGGACACCTACGATGGACCGTCATACCCACGACGGTCCGTCCTGCACGACCGTCATGATGGTTAGAGACCCCTCCTTCAGGGTTCTTTATATATACATAAACTAAGTAAAACACGACGCACCTCATGACGGTCCGTCATAGCCACGACGAGCCGTCTTCTGGCCCGTCGTGTGATACAGTTTCAATATCAATGACACACTATTTTCAATGTTTTATTTCGTATGGTTTTGCCTGTCTTGTTTGCTACTACTCATACTAATATTGATCCTTTACAGGTACTATCTACTATGGCACCCAAGTAAGACCGCACCTACGCACGCGGGCGATCGAAGTCTGTCGCCCCATCTGCCCGCATGGTCATCGGCTCTGATGATGAGCGTGACCCTTAGTACGTGCCCCCAGGAACTTCCGCCCCTTCCCGTGCTGCGCGTGCTCCCAGAGCCATACCCAAAAAGGTGGCGTCCGACGTAGTCACTGGCTCCCAGTCTGATGAGGAGCGCACACTGACCGGCACACCCTCTGGGTCAGCCACAAATGAGGAAGGAGCGTCTGGCTCCTTAGGAGTATCCTGGTCCGAGGAAGCTTCTGGCTCTGCTGAGGTTCCCGCACCCG
>NC_028639.1:14036914-14037610 GCF_001406875.1 Solanum pennellii
TTCCCGTGCATGATCTTTGCCCTTTGCAGGTCCGCAGGTGTGCCCATATGGAACATAGATCAGCTGAAGACCTCGCAGGGCACTGTTGACGTCGGCCTCATCAGAGACGAGGCCAATGGGTTGGCCCCACGCAGAGGGCCCCGTCCAGAGCTGCCCCCACTTGCTGATGATCTTGCTGATATGGTAGCCCAAGCCTGCACAGCTACACAGGCGTCTACTGATACTACCCCGGTCGATTCTATCCCGGGTAGTAGCACAGCCCCGAGCTCCTCTCGCACATTCCCTCAACCGACACTGGTCCCGCTTGCAAGGGTCCAAAAACTAGAGGCACAAATGGCCACTCTTCTGCATCATATCCAGCCGTGGATGCAGAAGTCGATTGCTGAGTCCGAAGAGCGCCTAGAGAGGAAAATGGTGCAGTTTACAGAGCGGAAGATCGCTGAGGTTAACCAGCACCTGGACGCCTTCGAGTTGAGAGTGCTAGCCCGACCAGCCCCCCGGTGGATATGGAGACTCTTCAGGCTGCAGTCGACAGTCTTCGTACAGACATTGACACGATCTTAGAGGCTAGGGTGCCGGAGTCTGAGGCCCCTCCTGTCGAGCCTGCTAAGGACACGGTGTTGGCGGCCCTTTTTTCTACATCTGACATTCCACCACCTCCCCCTCGAGAGAGTGCCAAGAGGCGTAGGGGTCGAG
>NC_028639.1:14037905-14039244 GCF_001406875.1 Solanum pennellii
TTTTTTTTCATTGAGGACAATTGCATTCTTTTTTGTTGGGGGTGGGGTAAATGGATAGTGAGTGTTAGGGTGAAGTCTGAGTAGCCCAATTCACTATCCTCTTTTGGGGTTTTCTTGCCTGTGTTCTTTTTCCCCAAAAGACTGATTACTTTTTCTGTTGAACCGGCATGTTTATATCTTTTGTACATAGTTTAATTCTAGAGCATGATGGCTAAAATGATATCCTGATAAACTGAAAATAATGCATGACTAGGCATAGTAACTGATAATTGTGTGGCTCTAAGCATGAAATAGAGTTACACCATTGCATTACCCTAAGTCTTTAATTCGAACTAGGTGTCTAATAATCTGGTATAGTGATGACATGTCAAGTGAGTGTGAGGAAATTTGAATAGTCCACTATTGGTACTGAGCTAGAACTTGCCTGGTTAGTCCTGCTAAAAGTAAGCTGTAACAGACAATTAGGAAAGGATCATAGGCCCTTATTCAAGAAAGCCCATTTCTAGCCTAAATAAAAGAAACCAAATGAAATTTATCCTTCTTTGATCCAAATAATCTGAGCTTAAATTAGACCTTTCTTTTTCACCCTAACTGATCTTTTCGGGGAACAATGTGTTGGCCCTGGTCCCTCCTTGGACATGTGCACCTCAGCTTATGCCAAAAGCATAAGTTGAGGGTGGCTAATGCAGTAAACAACCTTCGTTTTGGCCCTGACCCAACTTTGGGTATTGTGTACCTTGACTCATGGCAAAGCCATGAGTTGAGGGTGGCTATTACGAGGAATGCTCTGGAAAGTGGGGTTGAAAGAACAAAAGAGAGAGAAAGAACAAAAGTAAGGTGACTCAAAATTAGTTGAAAGAAAAGTAAAGAAAAAGAAAAATCACTTACACAAATGAAGAAAGAAGAGAAAATTGAGCAAAGGGAAAGAATATGAGAAACTGGGCGAGATAAAATGATAGAAAAGGGAAGGTTTAGCTGATATATCAAGGAGGGCAAAAAGTCACTAATGTATACCTAAATATACCCTACCTGACCCTGAGCCTATGTTACAAGCTAAAAAAAGTCCTATCGTGATCCTAAGGGTTGTATAGCGAACATAAGGCAGTGAAAATAAGGGCAAGCTTATGGCAATAGGTATGAATGAGTGTGACTTTGTTCTGAGAGCGAGTGTTGAAAAGTAATCCTTATACTCAAACTGAAATCATTGTGTGAAAAATGAGGATATTGTTCTAAAGTGAGGACACTAGTTGCAATACCGGAATTGTTAGCACCTCGACGAGAAATTGAAGAGGATAGGTGTTAATGCATGGTGAGTCTGTGTCATGTTCTGATCCCACAA
>NC_028639.1:14041397-14049260 GCF_001406875.1 Solanum pennellii
ATGCTTAATATGAGGTTAAGATAAGGGTTAGGATAGCAACACACGTAGCCGGACCAAGGTGCGGAGTGAGATTTTCTAGATGCCGGACCAAGGATTTAGAAATACATAACTTATCACTTTGCATGCAAGATACTACGGAAGAATTGTTATAGTTAGAAATATCAAGGTATGAACCTGTGGGGAACACGTAAACCCTAGGTACTTTGATTAATTGATTAAAATCCAACTTTCAAAACTGTTAAGTGTCTCTTTCAATTTCGTTAGTTATTTTTACTCATTTAGAAATATAAACCCCCCTTTTTATGTTTTTACTTTCCAAGGAAGTCATCAACCGAACACTAGTAATAACAGGTTGAAGTTAAGTCTAGACTATTTTCCTCGTGGGAACGATCCCAACCTCACTAGTTGGGTTATTTACTTGACACAACCGCTTTACTTCTTATTTGAGAAGTAAGTTTGAGCGTATCAATTTTCAATCTAATTTCATGATGAACCCATGCTCTTTCTAAAACTCGATTTTAGCCTATGTATGACTTTATAATCTTGATCTTATGCATGTCGATTAGTGATTCAATTATGTTAATAAGCTTATTTCTAATGTCTAGTATGTATATTGATGGTGAAAAATTTATGAATTATCCATGTGAATCCATGTATGAAGATTTGAACAAAACTAGCCTATGTTCTATGTGTTCACTGTAACGTTGGTCATTTGATGATTTAATGGTGAATTCGATTGTGTCGGGATGATTGTATCTACTGTCATAATTGGATATTATGGATGAATTTTAAATAAGTGATTTCATGTTGATCAATTTTGGTTAGCCTATGATTCTTCTACTCTCCATGGATGTCTTAAATAACATGTTCACTGTAATCAAAAGGTTATAACAATGATAGTAGGATTTTGTGTAGATTATATTGTCATTATCTACTGCCTTATATTTATGATATTAATGGATTATGGGTATGAATTCTTGATGATCAAAGAAAAGGAATCTTGGCATGAATTGATCTAGGTTCTTCTAGCCTACAATTTGAATGTTGTAATGAACATTATGTGATTATAATTGTAGAGTAGATGAAGCATGATTTAGATTTGATTTATATCTATTTGGCTACTGCACTAAATATATATTATTTGTACATGATTAATGATGAACTAAACTAGGGAGGTTAGTTGATGACCTAGGACTCTCTACTTCCTAGTACATGTGAGATGCCTTGTATTGTGTTACAGTATGATTTTGTAGCGACTTGTACATGGTTTCTTTTATGATTAAAGTACACTTACCTACATCCCTATATATGAATTGTTGATGAACAAGGTGTATTTATCAATGATGATCAAAAGGTGAGAAATTGGTAAGAATGCTTATCTCTTCTACTTTCTTTATAGTAATATTGATGAATCTTGTATGGCATTGTGTGGTATGATCCACTTATGGTGGCAGCGTTTACTTTATTTTCAATCTATATATGTTTTGACCATGGACATGAAGGCGAATTGATGAATATATGAACATGTGCTTATGATGATACTATGTGAAGCTTATGCCTACTTTCCTATTCTAGTTGTGATTTAGGTTGTATGGATATTGTGTAAGCATGTGTATATCCATGTTAGGGTAAAGTATACATGCTACCATTGATGAGTTAAAAATGTTTAATAATCCCTTACCTATGTACCCCTATATGAATTCATGAATAGCACAAGTTAGGAGTCTTAAGTGTAATACGAAGTTGACTTGTCTCCTATGCTATTGTGTGTTGTGTGGTTTATGCTTGATAGAGTATTATGTATAAGAGGGTGGCTGAATCAATATGTTATTGATATCCATTATGTGATCATGTTGATCAATGTACACACATACTCACTTTACATGCATGTTACAAGTAGTATAGGTCATGGTGTCTAAATGAAAGGTAGTTCTCATATTCACTAGTGTCTACTACTATGCATGTTAAGATGATGTTTATGAAGGCATGATATGTGTTTCCATAGCTAGGATGACTTGATAGGTGTACTAGTATGGGCAAGGGTATGGGACTTTGCCTATGCATTGCACATGTGTACCTTGATAGGATAGTTCTAGTTTTGGTTTCTATATATATGAATATGTATGTATGAACATGTGTTTCTTATTGTGTCATGTGAAAGGTTTGCTCACATATATATATGTACACACACACATGTATGAAGACCTAGTCCAGAGAGGGGCCTTGAATGGTGTGTTCATGTGTACCCTAAACTAGATGAAGCTTTACATATGCTATGTACATGTGAAGGGATTCTTTACATGATTTAGGTTGATGAACTTCCATCTATGACCTATTGAGTTAAGAATATGAGGATATGACTCTTCTAAACCTATGTTTTATAAAGTAAAAATATAATAAAGGTTTTCAATGAAGGGAACATAGCTTAGCACCGAGTGAACTTGAATATGAGTGTGTGTCCCTTCCTATGGTAGGAAGGCAGGTCACCATAAATCTCATGAGGTGAATAACCACAATGCCTCAATGGGCATAAATAGGGTATCCATAACTGAATAACTACAATGCCTAATATTTGCATAAAGAGGATTTTCACATGTACCTCCAAGTTCCATAACTATGTTGCCACCATAGGATACTAGCTAGTGGATCAACCAAGAAAGCTATGTCACATTTGGTTCTACTTTGGCCGTTAGGTCACCTCCTTTCGATGTGGGGTTCTATGACACCGGATTCCATGTTTAGCATCACATGGTCTATGTCGGTTAAGGCTATAGTTTCCCTAAAGTAAAATGGACAGTGGAAGTAAATGAGTAGGACCCTAAATAGAATGACCTAATGGAGGTAACTTAGGATAGGTGGAGGTAATGAACCCATCTAGACATTGCACAAGTAGCTCCTTAGGAAGTTTTAGGAAGGTGTTCTAATGCATGTCACTATGTATGTGTTCCTTAAGCATGACATTGTAGTATTTGTCTAATTGTTATGAAAATATGCATAATATGAGTCTTTATGCATGATGTTGATCTTGTTGACTATATGATGAAGGTCTTGACTTAACTATGTCTATGTTGTACTATACTTCTGTGATGATATGTGTTGGCTTGTGTAAGTAGTATGTATGGTTTTCCTTGTGGTCCTAAGGTGATGCATTTCATCAAGTATCACTAGAGGGTTACTTGGGAAGTTAATGAATAAAAAGAAATAGTTCACTGTTAAAGGAATTGAGCTCACTGTAAAGTGACTCAATTATGTAATAAATTCGATAAGTGATATTATGAAATGTTTGGCCTTTGAATATGTTTACATGATGTATATGAATGATATAAATGGTATTCTTTAAAGGTTTTACAAAATTTACTCAAAAAGGCATAAAGTATGATTTCAAGAAAATATGCCTTTTAAATGCATGTTTTTGCATGGTTGCCATACTTAATGCATTCTTGTACTAATCTCATTCTTCTCTACTTTTTACACAAAGTTTAGGTTATGGATGATTAAAGGATGTCTATGATTTAGGAGCTTGATATGTGGTTCACAATCTCAAGGAAACTGGTCCTTCAGTTCCAAGGATTACCTAGTCATGTCTTAATGTAAAATGTTTAAAGATTGTATAGTTATGTCTTATGTTTTAAGGGTCGTGTCTCTAATGTATTTTAATGTTGTTGAGTCTAATTTGGCAAATATACTTAGAGTCTATATATGTATTATCACTATATTTTATACGTATATGAGGTAAAGTTTCTAGCATATGACGTCCTATGAAAAGTTTTAAATTTTCCGGTAAATTTACTATGTCAATGCGATGAATGATAACTATGGGCTTGTATAAGACCTTCGAGAGGTCAAGTACGCCGTGTTACTTCTAGGGGGTGCATCCCGGATGTGTCATAAATGGGGTTAGTATCCAGAAAAAGATCAATGCCAAAGTCAATTTCCCATTTAGGGTAAATCCCGGGCAAGTCATTAGAAAAGACTTCCGCAAACTCCCTCACTATGGGAACGACTCTAATGAAGGGAAATCGTATTCAACGTTTTGACCCTAACAATGTGATACATGCATCCCTTTTCTATTATGTTCTTGGTAACCTCGGGATCGGAGATCATAAAACCAATTCTTATTAGGAGCATCATCATTAGAACCACTTGTTTGTGCTTGCTTGTTCTCCCTCTCTTTAGCTCTTAACATGGGACAATATCTCTTCATATGACTGCTCTTCCCACAACTAAATCAATCAACCGTGCAAACTAGGCCCTTGCCTTTATGCTTCTTACACCACTTTTCACGACTAGGTCTTTCAACATAAAAACCACCACCTCTTCCTCCTTTTGGATTAGGGTTAGACACCCTACCTTTGTTAACACTTGGAGTATTAGAAGGAACTTGTTTAGAAAACCTCTTTTTAAACTTTGGCTTATCTTGAATCTCAAGTTTACCCTTGGAAGAACCTCCATCATTGGACATTATCCTCTTGGCATCACTAGTCTTCTTTCTAAACCTAGTATCCTCTATTTGTTGAGCATTCACTATTAGACGTGAGATGTCCATATTATCATGAAGTATTGCGGCACGACATTTTTCCTCAATGAAATCGGACACACCCATCACAAAGAGACTAATTTTCATCTCTAGGATTAGACACCAAAGATGGAGCATACTTGGACAACTTAGTGAGCGTCAATTAGTATTATTGAACACTCATACATCCTTGATGAAGGTTGATGAATATTTCAACTTTATCCTCTTCTTTCTCCCTAAGGAAGAACCTATCAACGAATGCTTTCCTAAAAACTGCCAACTTATGGGACTCGCTTTATAGCCATATTCTCTCTGCATTGAATGTAGCATGATTGAGCCACGTCCTTAAGTTGATACACATCTAGTTCGGCCTTCTTACAAGAGGTTACACCCATAGCATGCACAGTCTTATAGACCTCGTCTTGGAAATGTTAAGGATCCTCATATACCTTAGACCAAAAAATCATTGGAGGGCTCATCATTGTGAACTCCCTCAATCTTGAGGCCATGGTACTCGCACTCTAATTCACACGAGGCTCAACCTCCTAATTCTATTGTTTCGTAAAAGCTTGAGATTGTGTACTTACAAATTGAGCTTGAGTTGCCATGTCTTTAGTCAAGGTTAGGTAAGTCACCCTTTTCTCTCCATCTATCCATCATAAATGGAGGATTGAGCGGAACTTGTTCACCTTGAGGGAAATTTGGAGGGACTCAATTGTCATGGGGAGGAATCCCTCAATAGCAATCTTATATACCACTCTCCTCGTGTCTTCCTGTCACGACCAGCAAGTACACCCTAGAAGTAAGAGCGTCCTCGTGTCTCCACATAGCAAATGAGACTTCAAGAAGTCTCATGTAAGCCACTCGTACCATTCATTTCATAATAAACATACTAAAATGATCAAGCGTTCAGAATTTTCTTCACACACAAAGAACTCTTTTCATAATCATTACACAAGCGAAAGACTTTCATTTAAAACATTAAACATTTACAACATATCCTTGAACCATCTAAACTTTAGAGTATACAATACTTGGGACTAAGCCCATACAAGACATAAAGTAAAGACTTAAGACATACAGGATCATGTGGATGTTGTCCTCGAATCAATGATGACTCACTAATACTTCATTTTCAACCCTTAGAAACCTATCCATCCTCCATGGTACATCAAGATTTCCAATTCCTAAACTTTAGTCAAAAAGGGAAAAGAAGGTGTTAGCACATTAGATGTACTAAGTATGGAAACCATAAAAAAAACCATGAAAAAAAGGACATTTAGTAAATAGCATGCTTTTCATAAATTTCTATTAAAGCATCATACTATAATCATAAGAACAACATTTAACACTTTAGAAATACATAATAAATCATTTAAAGAGTTATCACATTTTAAAGAAAACATTAAAGTAAGCTACTTCACTGTTAAAGTGAAGTTCCTTCACTGTACAGTGAAGTTACTTAGATTCACTTTACAAAAAATTTTGCATATAATCCCCACACTAAAAGCTATCTTAAGACTCGCTTAAGCAACACAGAGAGAGACTGCCCATACACCCTCTCCAAGAATTCCTAAATGATCCTCAAGACTAGTTAGAATGAAACACATTCAATTACAATACATCAAGCACATCAACATGAGATTCTTCTACCAAAGGTGATTTCCAAGTTTCTTTTGAGTGAGTGTGGAGCGACTGCCCATACAATCCCTTTCACACACACGCAAGGGATCCTATAGATTACCCAAGATAGAATCATTCTCACTTAATACATCAAGACGTAGATAATATGGCATTCTCTTTCCAAGGGCTATCAAAAGACATACTTAATTAAATCAAGAAGATAATGTCCATGATTGACCTCTTCAAGATTACCTAAGTAATCCTTATGATTAAAGAAGTTTGAATCATGTCCACATAAACTACCATCTTCCCTAACTAGAGTCATCTTCCCTAACTAGAGTCATTCTTAAGACTTATCTAGGTAAGATAAGAAGTGACCATTCCTATGCCCCCTTCACACCTCAACTAGAGAACCCTTAACTACTCTAGCTAAGTACTTATTCATTTAACATATATATTTAACTTAAGTCAATACATTCATTAGTTCATTAAGAGACATTCATCACATAAAGGACATTCAAGTAATGGTCTTTGAGAAGACCTAGGGACTCCAACTAACACCTTCAAAGCCTATTGTGAGATTTCTAGATAGCATCCCATACAACCACCTAAACTTCATAGAACTCTTATAATGCTAGTAAGTATCTGATACGCTCAAACTTACTTCTCAAATAAGAAGTAAAGCGGTCGTGTCAAGTAAATAACCCAACTAGTGAGGTTCGGATCGTTCCCACGAGGAAAATAGTTTAGACTTAACATTAACCTATTATTACTATTGTTCGGTCAATTACTTCCTTTGAAAACAAAAACAACAAAAGGGGGGTTTCTATTTCTAAATGAATGAAAATAACTAACGAAATTGAAAGAGACACTTAACAGCTTTAAATGTTGGAGTTTAATCAATTAATCAAAGTAACTAGGGTTTACGTGTTCCTCACAGGTTCATAACTTGATAATTCTAACTATAACAATTCTTTCCTAGTATCTTGCATGCAAAGTGATAAGTTATGTATTTCTAAATCCTTGGTCCGGCATCTAGAAAATCTCACTCCGCACCTTGGTCCGACTACGTATGTTGCTATCCTAACCCTTATCTTTACCTCATATTAATCATCGTATTCGATATTTGACTAAGTTACTACCTCGTACCAATCAACTAGCCTATTAGATAGTATATACTAAATCTATGTTGATAATTCTTTTCCTATTATCTACCTCCTTTGTTCGGCAAGTAGCATTAAGGCGAGTTCTAACGTTGTCCATCCGTTAAAAAGACTTATAAGGGAAAGAATTATTAATACATGCAAGACACTATTCTAGAATTGTTATTTTCGTTAGGTTTTATCTCATTATTTGTCTATGGTTCCCACAACCCTAGTTATGGAGTTTAGTTACCCATAGACATAATCACAATGTTCAAATATATTATATAAGAATTCATGTACTTACTTCAATGAGAAAGAGTAAAATCCGAAAGTTTTCTTGATTAATCACCAAAAATCACCAACAATCACTTGCAAGAATCTGAAAGTAATCAAGAATCTCACAAAAAGTCTAATGATAATCCAAAGTCTAACAATACAGTGTCTAGTAATAAGGTGTCTAACAATACGGAGTCTAACCTCAAAAACGAGGTTTTTCGAACTATTTATAGAAAATAAAAACCTAATTAAACAAGGACTCTATTTGCTGGAAATATGTCAAAACGCGGCTGGGTCGACGGA
>NC_028639.1:14058193-14081802 GCF_001406875.1 Solanum pennellii
GAAAAAAATCAAAAACAATAAAACAAAGTAAAATCAAGAAAATATCAACTAAACTATAGTAATAAGTTCAAGTTAATCTAAAAGCTATATTCCCCGGCAGCGGCGCCAAAATTTGATACGCTCAAACTTACTTCTCAAATAAGAAGTAAAGCGGTCGTGTCACGTAAATAACCCAACTAGTGAGGTTGGGATCGTTCCCACGAGGAAAATAGTTTAGACTTAACTTTAACCTATTATTACTATTGTTCGGTCAATTACTTCCTTGGAAAACAATAACAACAAAAGGGGGGGTTTCTATTTCTAATTGAATGAAAATAACTAACGAAATTGAAAGAGACACTTAACAGCTTTAAATGTTGGAGTTTAATCAATTAATCAAAGTAACTAGGGTTTACGTGTTCCCCACAGGTTCATAACTTGATAATTCTAACTATAACAATTCTTTCCTAGTATCTTGCATGCAAAGTGATAAGTTATGTATTTCTAGATCCTTGGTCCGACATCTAGAAAATCTCACTCCGCACCTTGGTCCGGCTACGTGTGTTGCTATCCTAACCCTTATCTTTACCTCATATTAAGCATCGTACGATATTTGACTAAGTTAATACCTCGTACCAATCAATACTAGCCTATTAGATAGTATACACTAAATCTATGTTGATAATTCTTTTCCTATTATCTACCTCCTTGGTCCGGCAAGTAGCATTAAGGCGAGTTCTAACGTTGTCCATCCGTTAAAAAGAATTCTAAGCGAAAGAATTATTAATACATGCAAGACACTATTCTTGAATTGTTATTTTCGTTAGGTTTTATCTCATTATTTACCTATGGTTCCCACAACCCTAGTTATGGAGTTTAGTTACCCATAGTCATAATCACAATATTCAAATATATTATATACGAATTCATGTACCTACTTCAATGAGAAAGAGTAAAATCTGAAAGTTTTCTTGATTAATCACCAAAAATCACCAACAATCACTTGCAAGAATCTCAAAGTAATCAAGAATCTCACAAAAAGTCTAATGATAATCAAAAGTCTAACAATACAGTGTCTAGTAATAAGGTGTCTAACAATACGGAGTCTAACCTCAAAAACGAGGTTTTTCGAACTATTTATAGAAAATAAAAATCTAATTAAACAAGGACTCTATTTGCTGGAAATATGTCAAAACGCGGCTGGGTCGACGGACCTCGCGACGGATCGCCGTGGTCACGACGGACCGTCATGGACTCCGTCGTCCCATACTTGATGAAATTTCTTCTACTGCTCTCTTCATTACCCTGGACGGCAAGTATGACGGACCGTCATAGGCACAACGGTCCGTCGAGGGTCTTCTTTCCAAAACACTTAAACTCTTGGAATATGGGTACTGCGATTACTTCTCTGAACTTCATGACGAACCTGCAGGACGGACCGTCATAGACACGACGGACCTTCATGGACTCCGTAACCCCACACTTGGTCAGACTTCCCCATCTTCCTTCAGCAGCTGCACTACGCTGCCACCTACGGACCGTCACAAGCATGACGGGCCGTCACAAGCTCCGTAGGTGGTCTCTTCTGCATTTCTTCGCTCAAAAACCTCCGCATACATCTTTGAACAGATTTCCTGCAAATAAGGAGAAACTTATATAAAAATTAGCACAAAAAGGCTTTTGGACACACTAAACTTAAGGAAAAAGTATGAATAATACCGTGAAACCACGGTATATCAACACCCTCAACTTAAATTCATTGTTTGTCCTCAAGCGACGCACTATGACTCAATACAAAATCTTTGTACAATAGTATCCATGTTTTATCCTTTACAATCATTTGGCTATCAATCCCGAATAATCTCATCATATCTATGCATGCTATCACTATTAGGCTNGCTTTTGGACACACTAAACTTAAGGGAAAAGTATTAATAATACCGTGAAACCACGGTATATCAGTATCCCATATGATGAGAATAGGCAATAACCGACATAGACCATGGTAGAAAATCATGTAATCCGGAGTTCTATCCTACTCGGATGAGGTTGTTCTACTTGCCAATGGTAAAACTTGGACATATTCCATGTAGGCACATGGTTAAGAAATATGAAGGGCTTACTTTGTATTCTAGCCTCATACTTTACTAGAACTACTTCCCTTGCCATACTCATTCGGTGCTAGCCTTTGTTATCATAGAGTAATTCACATTAAGGTTCATATAAAGGGGTTCCATATCAAGTTTATAACCCAATTACATTTACCCTACCAAAGAAAGGTCCACTAGGGCTACCTTACAATGGCGACAAGAAGATCATTATGACTTTCCTAAGTATNAAGGATTACTTTTCAACACTCGCTCTCAGAACAAACTCACACTCATTCATACCTATTGCCATATGCTTGCCCTTATTTTCACTGCCTNCCCAATTACATTTACCCTACCAAAGAAAGGTCCACTAGGGCTACCTTACAATGGCGACAAGAAGATCATTATGACTTTCCTAAGTATTGTTATGATGTTGTTCCAGCCAATCAACCTTAAGTCCATCATTCATTACATGAAGGATACCATTACGTCTGTCGACTTCAACTTTCATAACCTTACCACTAGGTTCAAGGTTTCACAGAAGGGACCCTCTTATAATCATTCAATGTGTCACCTATCATCCATTCATTCAAGTCTAAGACGCTTTAGCTTCCTAGTTCAAGACATCACATATTCATATTATAAATGCATCAAGTAAGGCACTTAAGTCAACCTAGACAAGGCACAACATTACTTCACTTTAGCACATTTTACTTGTCATTCTAAAAGCACATAGGAACAATTATTATCATATTTAATTCATCTTATACACTACTATATCATCATCAACATAGCCATTATAGAATCATATAGCCAAGTAGGAATAATCATGCATCAACTCTAAGACTACACACATCAACACATAGTCATAGTATAACATGATCACCTAATATCAATAGAAGAACACATATTTTCACATCACTTCACATATAGGTAGATATGATCATACATCACATAATCAACTACACAAATAGTCATATTACTTCAAGTAGCGCCGAAAAGGCCATGATCATCATAATACTTATAATAACGCCGACAAGGCCATATCATTTCACGTAACATCGCAACTATAAGTGGACCATACCAATCATAACATAATTGAAGTCTAATTAAATGAAATAAAGGGAATTAGGGCAGCATACGCCCACTCTATCTTACCACTTCGATTCCAAAGCTAAATCATCCAATTTAATATCATAAGGCCTTTTCCAATGGCCATGAATAATAATTCAATGCAATTATAACAATACTCAGTGAAACCAGGTCAATTCACTACATATTCATCAATCTAATACAACCTAGATATCAGTTGAATATAATTATCACATCGTTAGATAACCCATAGAAAACTACATTAATTCATAAGCCTTAAGTCAATATCAATTCAATAAGCCTAATATTCAATAGATATAAGAATATACAATACTCAATTGATCAAGTTTAAATAGACTATAAACCAATTAATCATAATCTATACATGAATCAAAAGTCCATAACAATTTACACTTGAATTCATCAATATCAAAGCATGATCACATAACCCATATTTTAGTCATAATGAGAGATTTGTGAAGATCAAGGGTTCGTGGAGAATTTCATTGGAAAATATAAATTAAACATCAATAACATCAAATCTTAACGTTTTAAAACCTTTCATGCAAGAACCCAAGACTTAGAGTAGAAATTGGACTTCTCATCTTTTTGAAATCTTTGAAAATCATCTTTGAAATTGGATCTAAGGTGATAGAAAGCCTTAGATTAATAACTCCCATACATTATTAGAAGAATCCAATGATAATTGAAGAAGAAACTCCATTGAAGAACCATCTTCAAGCTCCATCTTCACGTCGAACTCTCACGGAGGTTTTTGAAGAAATTTTAGGAGGGAATTTGTTTTAATTTAGGTGTTAGAGTTTCAATGAAGTTTTAATCAATTATATACTCTTAAAAATACGCATAAACACTCAAAATAACCGTCCCTTGAACTTACAGTGACCTGCGCAGAAACTGCCTCACACACGGAGGGTCCAACGACGGTCTGTCCCTTGACCAACGGACCATCCTGCTAGTCCGTGGTCTGGGAATGAGACTGGTCTTTGTCCTTTCCTCTCCCATGCCTAATTACAAATAGATCATACCCTAACAACGGGGCGTCGACTGAACCACTGAGCGTCGATTGCCAACTGTTGGTTGGGTTGTCTTGGGCAGCTTTGTCTCAATGAATGAGTCCTTCCTCAAGGACCCTTGGATTGTCCTTGGGGATGTTCCCCCGGACATTTACAACCCAAACATTACCGTATACGAGTTTAGGACCTCTCACATTCATTTCATCCAAAACGAACAAGTAAAACTCAATGAAACATGCATTGACACATAAGGTCGTTTCAAGGCAAACCTTTCGAACGTTATGGACGTTCTTGGACGTTTGACTTCCGAACTTCATGAAACTTGACACAATGCCTATATACACCATAATAACTAATTTAAGGACCTTATAACCTCATTAATAACACATAAACACATAAAACCATATATGAGGCTCATAGGTGACTTAGTCGTCGAACGTCTTGGTCGTCCTTGACGTTTGACTTCCAATGGACCTAAACACTTAGATACTGACTCTATAAAATATTATAGACCATTTTAGTACCTTATACCATCATGAAAAACATGTTAGGTTCTAGCTTCGCTTAAGTAATTTTTGGGATCTTACACTGCCTTTCTAGTACTCATTTCCTATATCCACACAAAAATAATTAGAAGATAACGACTTTATATAGTTAACACTCTTAGTCACGACTTCAATGATAACAAGAGAAGGAAAAGTTCTTAAACATAACAAACACTATCATTCATTTGAGTGGCGCGCTTCACACCCATGATTAATACTCTACTAGACGTGGTTAACGAGGCATCAATCCTAGTATTATCCCAAAATCTTATGATCTAATACCAAGTTTGTGATGACCGAGAGCACCCCCTAGTTGTAACAGGTGTATTAAACCCCGAAGGGGTCTTCTACAAGCCCTAAGCATATCATCCTTACATAAGACATTAAATAATTCAAATTTTAAAAACTTTTCAACAATCAATGTCAAATTCTTTCATATAAGGAAATTGAATGTGTAGACATCATCTCATAAACCATCTAAGTTCAACATAGAAGTCTCAAATAGGTATCATAACCCTTTACAATGAAATGTATCATAATATGAAGTACATAAGTAGTCTATAACAAAATAAAAAGAAACATAAGTTTCATCATGTTGTCCTCTGAACTTGAGGAATACCAAAGTCTTGGAGAATGCAAACCAAGCTTTCCTTATTCTCAATGATAACTTACTATCCCCACCCTACTCTTGGTAGAATATTAAGAGAAATATGGGTTAGTACATTAAACTTTTACTAAGTATGGGAACTATACACTAAATACCATTCAAATATTCACAAAAGGGACCTTTACTTGAGACCATGCTATATCAATTTAAAATCCACAATGCACATTCAAGTTAGCATAACCAATCCATACCATAAGATAAAAAGAAATTTCATGATCATAAGTATCATTACACATAGCCATAGTTCATATCTTACAATATTTGAGTTCAATCAACATCATGCCATAAACACACCACCCATGACCCCCTTTTCAAGTTCATCTGTGCAATGTACATATGAAGTCCCATACCCCCATATATACTAAGTAATGCTATCAAAAAGGCATAAGTATAGTCACCTACATAATTAACATCATAATAGGTTAAACCAACCTTAACATCATACATAAGTCATCGTACACAAGTGACTCACATAAGAACTACTGAAAGTGTGTAATTCATAGGTAAAGTCACATACCCTTACCTACACTAAGTAGTACCCCTCCAGAAGCCCTAGTTAGCGTTCATATTCATATTCATAAGTCATATTCATATATTAGTTCGTATTCATAGAACATACAGAGATTAGCAATAACCGATATAGACCATTTAAGCTCATGGAATCTAGTGTTCTACCCTCACATCAAAAAAGGTGTTTTACTTGCCTAGGGTGAAATGGAAATACCTAGATATAATATGGATCCACTAGCTAATACCTATGCGGGCACATAGTTATGGGATATGGAGATTTCATGTGGAAACCTTGTACTTCTATCTTTCGGGTTTCTATCTCATGAGACACTATAATATGAACCAAACAACTAGGGTGAAGGAACGATCTCATAATCATATCTATACAGTACTAAGCATAATTCCCTTTAAAGTATAATTAAGACTTTATTTATGCATTACTTCATAAAAAATGCTTTAAGGACTTAACTACTCATATAGTGTATAGAGAAAAGGTTTAAAAAATGAGGACAACCTTTCAATTAAAGAACCAAGAACATGTATGAATGTTCTTTTGTAACATATTCACATAGTGTTAAAGAAAATTGCCTGTTATTCAACATATGAACACTAACACAATCATATCATAGCATTCTTATTCATATCATAACACAACATCCATATTCGTCTCAGTGCATAACATGCATGTTCATATCATAGGATAACATACATGTTCATATCGTAGTATTATTGATCATAATTAGGGTTGTAGGAAAGAGGAACAAGACTCAACACCACAATTCATAAATCAAGTAAGCAACTCTACCATGTCGTTCAACTATTAGATATAAGACTATATATTAAGTAAAAACCTCCACCATAAATGGATCAACAAGTCAACATTAAACTATAACCAAATTGATTACCTTTATTCATAGCCTTCAAGACTTTCTTCAAGATTCAACCCTAAATTTATGATTTTAATTAATAATATAGAGTAAAATCATAATAAATTAATGAATTACATAGAAACATACTAGATTCTCATCCTTCATTCATCAAACGAAGCATACAAGCGTTTAGATTTGAGAAAGAAGGGAGATTCATGCGTCTTGTGAGGATCTTTTAAAAACCCAAAACATGAATTGCATTGATACATAAACATTAATACATAATCATACTTAATCAATTTATATCAATGTAAAACTTTTTAGAAAGAGATCCACGAAATTGAGTCTAAACAAAGAATTTGGGGAACTTTGAAATTCAATTTTTGAGAGAGCCTCTCTGGTAAAAGATCCCAAGAGTGAAGAGTTTCCGTACCTTGATAAATTCCTTAATAATAGACGGAGAAACATCTATTTCTTCATCCCTAGTTGAACCTTTTTCTTCTTCTTCAATGGAGTTCTTAGAGAGAAGATTTTGAGAGAGGGAAGTTAACTTTTTGTCTTTGTGTTGTGAGTTTAGTTGAGTTACTTAACGTCTTAGGGTTATGGACTTATAGTTAGTTTTAGAAAGGTAATTAGTTAACTAACACCCCTATTAACCCTTAATTAAATTATTAACAAAACTAAGACCCCAAAACTAAAACTAAAAACATAAAATGTGGCAGCATGTTGGCCACCCATCCACGGACCGTGGATGGGTTCACACCCCCATACTGCACCTCCATTGTTTTGTTCATAGAATCCTCTTTGTAGGTAACTCAAGGACTTTTGAATGTCTGATCCAAAACCCCAATCTATGGGGCGTGGATCCATTATTGCTCGTTAATGACCTCCGTAGGTCTTGCTGTCTTTTTGACAACTTTTTGGGTCCAAGGTTGGGTCCTCCTCAAGGACCCCAGGGTGATCCTTGGGGGGTCATACCCGAACGTTTGGACCCTAAACATGTAGTTCAAATTATGAAAACTATTTTTACAAGATTTATTCCTCATACTACACTTCAAAACCTTACTACAAGACCTAAGACCACACTAGTCCAATTTACTAGTTTCCGGACGTCATGGTCATTTCTTGGAGTTTATGCACTACCACTTTGTTACCAAGTTAGTTACATTATATTAGGTGTAAAAACATAATTTTCATCATTTTTAAATTATACATCATATGATCCTTTAGTTTAAGTCGTTAGTTTTCTGGGGTATTACACTTTTATAGAGTCAAACTCTAAGACACGACTCAAGAGTATGAAAGAAGTGAAATTCCTAAACATCATATAGCCTCTCATTCATAAGTGTGGTGTAATTCGCACTCATGAACAAGTCTCTACTAGACGTGGCTTATGAGACATCATCCTAGAATCATTTTAAGCCTTTTGCCCTGATACCAAGTTTGTTACGATTCAAGGGTACCCCGTAGATGTACAAAGTCCCATTAAACCCCGAAAGGCACCATGTAATACACTTAGCATATCATCACAAAATTATTAGAAAAATAAGATAAAAAAATCATTTAAGTCCAAAAATCTTCATAAAGGAAAACAGAAGGCTACACTTGTCTCGATTGGCCATCTATCACAATACTTGAGTCAATTAGGGTCACGACCCAAGACAACATAATCCGAAAGTGAAAGTACAAGAATGAAACAATAATGATAGAATATTATCCTCAAATCATGAGGACTCACCACGATCAAGGAGAAATGACCAAATCAAACTCTAGCCACAGTGGGAACCATCTTGAGAAACGGACCCTACACATGGGGGAAAATGTAGGGAAAATATGGGTTGGTAAAAGAATGTACTAAGTATGATTTTTCATGCACAAAATCATGAAAACATTCTAAAAGTGATATTTTAGTTGAATGCACGTCATTTACTAGTTTAAACAACAATTTTAAATACAATGCAAAATCATAAGTCATAAGCATCTTCATTACATAAATCATCACATGAAAAAAGAACCATACCATTTGTAACATCAAAACATACTTGTGCAATGCATGAATAATATCCCATAATCCTTCCCATTCTAAGTAAAGATTATTGACTAACCAATTCATAATTCATGTTCTTGTTCATATTTCTGTGATAGTGGGAATAAGCCTTAACTGACATACACCATGTGAGCTTAACATTGAATTCGGTGTTACCCACACCAAAAAGTGTTGTTTTAATTTCCTAAGGTAAGACCGTCATTTGTTATCTTTTAGGATCTACTAGATAAATAACCTATGGGGGCACATAGTTTATGTGATAAGGAGATTGTTACTACAAACCCCTACCTTGCTTAACGGGGGAGCTTCCATCTCATGAGATTACTTCTAGAAGCCCGACCTTTCATAACTGGAGAGCCTATACTCACTTATTCAATATCCACTCAGTTCTAAGCATTCATCACACAAAGTAATTTTTAAGTCATTAATTGTTTCATTATGATAGCTTATTAGATCATGCTTAGAATAGCCTTTCACAGTCCATGTCTACATAGAACTTTAGATTCAATTCGCTTAGAATTGGCTCTAAACCAGAATCTCCATCTCTTGAGAAAACTTTTCCCATTATGTTAATTATGTTTTCATGAGAATATACTTTCAATCAACACAACAACATCATTATAATCATAGACACTTCACTCTCAAAGTGTTCTAAAAGCATTCATCTCATAATCAAGCATATTCTCATACTTTTCCTTTCAAGGACCATAGATCACAGTCAACCAAAAAATCTATACTTCTTATACATTGAAATAACATGATTCAATTAACTAAACTAGTATAAACATAATCTCATAATAATTCTCTTCCATCAATTCACTCACATCATAAGGACATAAATTTGAGATTTGGAGAATTTCATGGATTCATGGGATATTGAATTATAAAAATTGCAATAATCAACAATTAAATCATAATATAAAGTAATTAAATCATTAAATATGTTTTTGAGAAGAATCCAAGACAAGTAGTAGAACCCTAACTTTTTGGGGAAAACTCTACCTTTGATATTGAGTTTGGAGGGACTCCATGGATGACAAATATCCATGGATGAAAGACTACATACCTTAGTTATGATTCTCCTACAAAAATTTTGATTTGGGATTTTTGAAATATGAAGAATATGAATAATTTTAGGGGTCTTAAATCAATATTTAATTAGTATAATTTAGTGTAAAATAATGTCACTTTGTATCAAATAAAAATTTAAAACCCCCAAGTACCCCTCAACTAACTCCTAAAAATGGTTAAAGTCATCACTCACGACCACTTCACTGACCGGTCGTGGTTGGACCCATGATCCATACTAGTGAAGCGTAGGTCAAGGTATGAGACTTGGTTCTGCGGCCCATCACCCACGATTCGTCGGGGGACTTACTAGGCATGACTGACTCTTTGTGGGTTAATGCCCTGGCATATTTTTGGTGCATTCGTCAAAGACCCATGAATGGTCCTTGGGGTTTGAACCTTAAACGTTCTAACATGAAAACATTTATTTTAAGGAATGGGGAGATACACTTCAAGTATCTAATCATAATGTCAAGCTCTAGCTAAGCCTACTATAACCCGAGTGGTACAGACTAGAGGAGATTACCCATGATTATAAGAAGGAAGAGGCAATTACCCATGTCCTTAGAACATAAGCTATGATATGTTATGATAAGTGATGAGGTTTGATTGTTTCCTGAGTTCTCCTTCCATTATGATTAATATTAGTGGTGGTTACCCATGTTCTGACTATGTATGAATTGAGGCTACTTCAAGAAGTACTCCTTATATGTTGAAATGATCTATTTATGTTATTTTATTATGCTCTATGACTTATGTTGTCTGACTCTTATTTTATGTTTATGCAAGTTATTATACTTATTACATTTTTGTACTAACGTATTCTCTTTCCCTCATTACTTATCCAAATGTAGGTTCTGATGTTTTTGACTCTCATCCTCGTAGCTATGATGTTGTATGGGGTGTATCCCCATATTCGGTTGTATTAGATGGTTTTTGAGATAAGTTTATCAAGATTTTGCTTCGTTTTATAAAATTTTGTTATCTTGAAATTATGTTTTAAAATCTTATCAATTTCTATTATGTTGACTATGAAAGCTAAGTGGCTTATATGAGGACTCTAGAGGTCTTGTATGCCAATTTCTATTAAAATTCTGAACTCTCCAAATGATGCTACTAAAACAAAATGTACCTACAAGAGCTGATAGACTAACAAAAATCTCATACGACAACAATTAGTCCATTTGTAGACTAATGACAACTCTCTAATTATAAAAGCTTTGAAAAGGGTGAAAACTCAACCAATACTATCTTGACCACTTTAGAAACGAGAGAAAGAAAAAGAAGAAGAAAAACAAAAGGAGGTAGAATAACAATAAGAATATGAATAATAAGAAGAAGAAGGCGAAGGAGAAGGAGAAGAACAATGTGAAAAGATGAAAAAGGAAAATAATAAGAAGAAAAAGAAAAAGACAAAGAAGACTAGGAGGAGGAGGTAGAAGAAGAATGTTGAAGAAGGAGAAGAAGAAAGGTGCAAATCGAAGAAAAGGAATCAAGACTTGTACCTTGATTGCCATAAAGAAGCTCAAATAAATTTGTTACATAAAAATTTTGTAAATTCAACTAGAAATATGATAAGTACAACTTAAGAGCTGACATTTTGCATAATTTGTCCTTTGTTAAGTGGGAAAATTAGTAAATTAGTCAAATTCCCTAATATTATTATTAAAAATATCTTTACTTCAAAATAATTATTGAAATGTCAATATGTTAATATTTTAACAAATAAAATGAATCCTAATATAAGTAATCTTGTTTCCATTTATTTCTCAAATTAGATCCCACATTGAACTAATTTTACTTCCCTATTCGTGTAAAAGAAGAAAAAGAACCCTCATTACCTACTTTTCCTCTTACTAGTTTTTTAGCCAAAATTTAACCTTTCTCTCTCTTGAGTTTTTCACCATTGTTCTCTCCTTTCTTTGTTCAAGAAAATCATATCTTTTATTTTCCTTTTCTTTGTTCAAGAAATCACACCATTTCTTCAAAATATTTTTCACCCATTGATAAAGTTAAATACATTGTTACCAAGTATATTTTGAGATTTTCCTCTATTATGTAAAGACACTATTAGTTGGATGCTAAAGATTTCAAGAAACTTGTTGAAGACCAAGTTGAGGAAGAACAATTTCTTACTATTTTGTTTTGAATTTATAATTTTCTTTTAGAATTTTGTATATTCAAATCAGTATGTATGCTACTAATTTTTGTATTCATTCAAAATCTCACGTTGCATAGTTTATGAATCTTATATTTATTTGTAATTTAAATTCATCCCAAACATATGTAACTAGATTTGTATTTTATTTATCGGAAGAACAACTTCCTTTTTGTTTGTTTTGTTTTTTTAGTTTCTTTTGAATTTTAAATCCTTTTTCAATTTATAATTGAAATCGCATGCATGCTATTATTATTTTTATTCATTCAAAAGTCATGTTGCATAGTTTATGAATATGGTATTTGTTCCTAATTTGTATTCATCATAAAGGTATGTCAACTAGTTATATATTTTATTTAAGAATGATTGTAACAAATATTCACTTATTCCTTTTCAGTTTGATATTTCAATCTCACCTTTTCATCAACTTTTTTTGTATTATATATATTATTATACAAAATAACATATAATGACTAGAATGAATACAAATACAAATAAAATACATATTGGAATAAATACAACTTGACAAAGGATACGAGATTCTAAAAGAAAAAAATTAATGCACAGTGAAAAAATACATGAATAAAAAAATGTTTCTTTAATAACTACAAATTCATTTGGTATACCTATTGGAAAGAATACAAACTAATAAAAAAATACATGTTTCATTATACAAAATACGTTTGATTTTCATTTGAAAATATAATTTATGAGAAAATTGAGTAATTACCCTATTTTGAATTTTTTTATTCCTTGATTGTCATGACCTGAGTCTACACCTTAGACGTGGCCGGCACTCGAAGACCATTGCTGGTCCCCAAGCGAACCGTCATCTTGGCTGACTACAATCAGAAGACTAACTCAAGCATACAAAGCTTAAAACTAAATAAAATCGAATAAACCCAACTTTACAAAGCTTTAACTCAAATCAACAACTTAGAATAAAAACAATATATTCAACTAGCCATAAAATAGGAACCTTTAGTCTTTAAAATATTTAATAAAATAAATGGTACAGACTTCTTAACAATACTGACTATCTATGAAGCCTCTAAATGACAATGATGGAAGTCAGCACAAGACCCACGACATCCAGACTGAACTTGAAAAGTAAATGAAATCCTCTGAAAGCAAGGAGGATCACCATAGCTAACTCGAACTCTTGGATGTATCAACGATGCTCCTGTTGATGATACTAAATACCTGTGTCTGCATCATGAGAAGATGCAGGCCAAATGACTCGGTATGTGAAATGTACGAGCATGTAAGGGGGATTCTACAACATAAAAATAAGCTTGAGACTTGATAAAAAAAGAATTATACTTACCTCTTTTCAATCTTACTCAACTCACCTATTAGATACTAAACTCAAGATTAGAAATTCAACTTCAAAGATATGATACTCGACTCAATGATGCATAAATCAACTCAAGATACTCAACTTAAGATACTCAACTCCTTATTCACTGACTCATTTCAATATAAAGCAGTTTAAAACGACTGCAATATAAAGAAAAGTTATTTCAAAATATGATAACTTTGTATATATATCAAGGATACAACATAACTCTGAAATTTATATGAAAATACAATTAACTGATGTATATAAAAATATAATAACTTCTGTGGGAGTTTCTCTAACCAACAATCATCACATAAGAGATATAGTGATGATACATTTATGTACCTCACCTGCCAGCGCGTCCTATACTCAGCCAAAGGTATAGGACCTGAACTACTAATGGATTCACTAGTCTATGTGAAAAGGGTTTATCTAAAAAGTAGGACCCTTCTCTACCCCTGATGGCTACTTGGTTTATGAGGGTTGTGAGTTGTCTGAACTCCCCTCATATCGGTGCTGGATACTACTCCCAAAATATACTAGCTCTTATGTTTTTAAAACACACTTCTTATGTGATTTGGGATTAGTGCTAAAAAACTTAGCTCAAAGGCTGTCTTGGAAATCCTAGTTTCCTCTCTTTCTTTATTTGAAAAGCGATTACTCTTTTGTGGAAATTTGCTCGAAAGCTCTTTGGAAATCTCAGTTTCCGATCTTATCTAAATGTGAAAACATTTTTAATCTCTTTGGAAATTCTTAGTCCCCGTATACTTATTTGAAGAATAAAACTTCAACTTTAGTCTTTCTCAACTTAGTGCTTAAGTCTTTAAAACAAGTTTTAAAGCAATTTGTAAAAAGACTTCTTAAAATAGGGTTCATGCCGAATTATGGACATGAATGACTCAATTCAAGGTTTTCAATAACCATGCATAGAACTCAATACTTGGAACTCAACAACTCCAAAACTGATGGAGTCAATGATACTACTCATCTCAAGAATGCTCGACTCGAGGGTTCAAGAGAAATTATGGGCATGAATTACTTAACACAAGGACTAAATGATACCTCTTATCTCAAGACTGCTTGGCTCATAGGGTTCATGCGGAATTATGGGAATAAACTATTCAGCTGTAGGACTTCATGGGTAATATGTAATAGTCAGATGATTAGGAATGAATCTCAAATACAGACTAGGAACTAAACACTTAAAGGCTTAGAATACAAAACTACAACAAATATGATATATAACTACGAAATTATTAACTACGACATCAAGCTTGTCATTAATTATTTGCTTTTAGTGACAAAATTTTCTTTACGTGCTTAAATATATGAGACACATACTTTTAGTGATGAAACATAAAAATCTGTGACAAAGTTTTGTCCACTAAAGTTTCCCACCAAAAAATTAATTCGCGTCATTTGCTAAGTAGTGTTAGTCACGGATTTAAAGTTATCGGTGACACATTATTTCGTTACTATCAATGTATCTATTTCATGAAAAGCTACAACATCAAATTCGTCACTGATTATTCGCTTTTTGTGAAAAATTTTACTTTTCGTGCTTAAATATTCGAAACACATACTTTTAATAACAAAACACAAAAATCAGTAGCAAAGTTTTGTCCACTAAAGGTTCCCACCAAAATATTGATTAGCGTCATTTGTTAAGAAGTGTTAGTCACGAATTTAAAGTTATCGAGATACATTATTTCATCACTAATAATGTATCTAATTCAAGACAAACTACGACATCAATATATGAGAAACATACTTTGTGACAAAATTTACTTTCGTGCTTAAATATATGATACACATACTTTTAGTGAGGAAACATTAAAATTCGTAGCAAAGTCACTAATGTTCTCCACCAATAAAATTAATTGGCGTCATTTGTTAAGTAGTGATAGTCACAAATTTAAAATTACCGGTGATACATTATTTCGTCACTAATGATTTATCTAATTCATGACAAAATATTTTTTGTCTTAACAGTTACTAGTATACGTGCATCGCGTTGCGCGGATGATTTAAAATATAACATTGCTAAATTAAGTTTATGACATTTTATATTTTTCATTTATTTCAATTTATTTAAAATGCTATTTTTCATGTTTAATCCTAAGATTATCATAATCTAACAAATAGTAAAGGAAAAAAAGCAACCAGTTGACTTAAAATTGTCGTAAGATCTTATAATATGTACAATAAAATTTAACTTTTTCAAAATAATTCTTAGAATTTTTCAAGAATTAATTTCATAAGCAATTCTCATATAGTTAGTGTCATAACTCAAATCAAGTCGTGAGTGGCACCACACTTAACTACATAGGTGGACAAATCAACAAATTCAACCTTAAATTATATTTTACAAGAATAATACGGAAGTTCAAAATCTGATTAACAGCGTTTTTCAAAACCTGAAAGTCATCACAACAAGGACATCTAATCTCCAATTACTAAGTCTATGAGTATAAAAAACACCAAGTAAATGAATAAAATAGTTTATGTCTCAAAACTAAGGACATCATGTCATAACCAAGAGAATCCAACAAGCTCTTGAATGAATAGCTCACCCTGGAACATGATATGCTGGAGGTTGACTAGAGATGAGGGAAAGTCAAAGTCGCTGGTACACTCGCTGCACTCCATAAAAGGAAAACAATGAAAAACACAAGTAGGGCTTAGTACGGGACAACATGCACTGAGTAGATATCATTGGCCAACTCAAAATACTAACTACTATACAAGAATAATATTATAAAATCAACTATAACACTTAATAGGTGATAATCAACGAACAAAATGAACAAGCGACAACTAAAGCAAGTACTTAATCAATCACAATATTAATCACACACGAGGAATCATGCTTCCAAACTATGTTTGTTGGGGAAATAAGTTCTTTGAGATTGAGTACATTAAGTTAATTCAATATCTTATTCCTTTAATATTACTGTTTCGGAACGTGACACTCCGATTCAATTTTATCGCGTCGAAACGTGGTACTCCGATCCAAAAATATCGTGCCAGACCATGACACATCGATCCAATTATATTGCGTCGAAACATGACACTCCGATCCAAGAATATCGTGTCAGAACGTGACACTCCGATCTAATTATACTTTTTCAGAACGTGACACTCTAATTCAATTATACCGTGTCAGAACATGACACTCCGATCCAATTATACTATGTCGAAATGTGACACCCGATCCAATAATACCATTAATTTATCATTTATTATCACCACTTTTTAATTCATGGATAATATTTCATCAGGACTTCTTTATTCAAGGCATCACTTCGATAAAGATGGTTCAAGATTATAAATTTCATGGTCTCAGAATTTTTAACGAATCACAACCAACACAACCAAGCCACACAATCACACAATCAAGTACATAGAGAACATCACAATATCATTCAATGTATATCAATCACTATTAAGAGTTTACTATCAAATAGGACAAACCATAACCTACCTTCACCGAAGAATCGAAATCAAGCAAGCTAAGTGCACAATGCTTTTCCTTTCATCAATGCCTTCAAACCTTTCCAGTCTATCAAGAATATATGCAGAATTTGTAAGTTAACGAGTCTATAGATACCCTTCTTACTATATTTCTATACCCTAGACCCAAAAATTCACCCAATTTTATATTCAAGTTTTCAATCTTGAGGTCAATTGGTATATCAAGCCTCCTATTTTCTTATATTCAAACTTAAGGTTAAGTTTTGGTTTCTCCAAATTATCATAATTTTAATTCAATTTAAATAATCTAATACACATAATATTTAATTAGCTATCTCAATATAATAAAATTTAAATTAAAATAAGATAATTATAGAAAGAATTGAAAACTTAAGGTTAAGTTTTACCTCCAGTAATCCTCAATCACGGAAAACAAGACAAATATAATACAATTAATTAAGACCCAGACACCAATACTCCCAATTCCTGCCATTAACATTGATCACATAGGCAACTGTCTTACATGTACTCTTATTAACTATAAAATTTTCTCCAACATTTAAAAGTACCATGTAGCACATTAATACTTGGAAAACAATAACTTCCAAACACTAAACATTTCTCCTCCACCCACCAATAAACATGCAACCTTCCAATTGTAGTCCATTATAATTTATTTAAAACAAATAGAACAATTGAAATTACCAGCATACAGGTCTTCCTTGCTTAATGCCGCTTTCCGTAAGTCTTCTGTTCTTCTCTTTTCTTTTCTACAGATTATTTATCAACCCTAATTATTACATAAGACTAATTATGAAAGTAGTGTACTATTAATTTTAATGTTCTCTTCTTTAATTATCAACTAAATTAATTATTAAAGTTATTTCACTAATTGAATAATATAGTTAAGAATATTTCAAAATACCCATTTAAAATCTATCGAAAAATCTTTTATGAAATAAAAAAAATTCTAGTACTCAAAACGATCAAATGGATCGTTACAGTTAGTGATACAAACCAACTGAAATATAATAAATAACTTTGAAATAAAGAGCAATGTAAGAAGGTAACAATTATTTTAACAAAAAATGACCTAAAATATCCTTGAACTATTGAAAACGATAAGAAACTACTGCATCCACCATCATAACCATTAGTAACTTCATTTCCCAGTTTTCTAATTTAATTTGATCCATACCTCTTGTTATTTTCCAGTAAAATCATCTTGATTTGATATAACATGTGAATATAAACAAATAGACAATAAATTAAAGTGTTCGTACATGAAATTAAAATATAAATGTAGTTATAAGAATTTCGATAAATAAACAACTTAAGAATAAAATATTTTGAACTCAATAAAAAGTTAATTTATGAAATATATTAGAAAAGTTTTAATGAATTATTATATATTTTGAATTCTCACAATTTATTAATTCAAACAGAATTTAATTCAATTTAAATAAAATGAAAGATATCAGGTAACTTTTCATGATCTATTATATTTTTTTAGTTCTCTCAATTTACTATTTGAAACAAATTTTAATTCAATGTAGATAAATAATGTCATTGTAGGACGATATTTGATCCAATTTAGATAAGTCCGTAAGAAGTATTTAATTTTAGATAAGTTTTCACAAAAATAATAACATTTTTTCGGCGATATTTAATCCAATTTAAATAAGTATTCATAACAAGTATTTTAGGAGAAAAATATATAGAAAATATGTGAGGCAAAGTTTATCATGTACGTCTCCCCAAATCTGTGTTTGAAGTTAGTTCTCCAAGGTCCATGTTTCGTATTAACTAATCTTTTAACATAATATGCAACATTTTAAACAATGTATTCTGCACAAGATCAACAATTGTAGTATAATATTGTATTCTTAATTATTATAACAAATTGTTGGGTTATGAGCCTTTTTCCCTTCCTATGTGGATAAATAAAAGCCCAATTTGAACCAACCCATTTTCGCCCATAGGCCCATTCTTATGAGGCAAATATAAGCCTATTTAGGTCTTATTTTCATATAGCAGTTTTCGCAGTCAAAATTCAGCCCTAACAGCCAACTTCAAATTGCGATTCTCGCTTCGTTTCTTGTCCGATTGAGCTGATTTTTGGACAGCATATTATCTTCATCTCAATCTTTGATTAGGAACTGACAAAGTTGGATTTGGTGGCCTGCAGCTTCAGTTTTGCTGTCGTGAACAGTAGTTGCGAAATTGGTGATTTTGCTCCTTTAATTCTCTAGATTTGGTGCAATCTTATTTTGTTGTTGCTCGTTGTTTGGCACTTGTTCTGTGGCCAATTTTTGAGAACAATATTGTTTAGTGATTATAGGGGAGCTTTTGGTCCCGTGGTTTTTTACTCTTCACATCGAAGGGTTTTCCACGTAAATCTTGGTGTCTTGTGTGATTGGTTTATTATTGCCTTGTTATATTTGTTTGGTTGAATTACTTGCTGCCTTACTATCATATTGCTTGTGGTTATTTGTCTTCTCTTGGTTCAAATCGAGAAGGGAAAATATAGACTTGGGTATTCTTCCGCTGTTATCCTGTCAGACATTCTTTGTTAGTGCCTTGTCTTTCCCAACACAAAAAAACTATTTTTGAATTTAGTTTTATTTGATATAATTCAATTAAATTTAAATAATAAAAAACACTCACCTAAAAACACTGTTTTGAATTAAAAACAGATCCATGTTTTGACAATTTTTTACTTTGATCTATATCAAAACACAAAACTTTATCAAAATAAATATGATGAGCCTGCATGCTGCGATGTTTAGTATACAAATTCTAGTTTTAGTGTTGTTGACAAAATATAGAATATATAACTTATATTCTTAATTACTTCTTGATAACACTCAATCAAATATAAAGAATTAAGAAACACTCACCTATATGCCATATAATAAGTGATAACATAACATGTCACTATAGAGTGCAATTTTTTTTTTTTTTTGTTCTTTTTGTTCATGTCAACTCCCAGACGTGTGACTTTTATCAAGTAAATTAATTTAATCAAAATTTTCGGTAAAAGAAATACTTAATATCAAAGTAAAACACAATCAACCCGCATCATGTGATATTTACATTAAAAGGACACATGAATTAGTGATCTTAATTTATTATAATAGTTTCACTTTCTCTAGACATTCAACAACTAAATTAAGAAGTAAAACCTATTTAAGAGTCCCCAAGATAATTATAGATCACATCAAAATAATATATTTATTGTATTAATTATTGCAAAAAGATCATTACAATTAAATTTTTATAAGCATAATTTAAGTACAGAATTCCTAATTTTAAATCAGTAAATTCGCTAACTTTACCTTCATGAGAATGACGATTGAATTTATGTAACAAACCCAATAACAAGATCTACTCAATTCAAATTCAAACACCCAATAAATCTTTCACTAACTCTTAATTAGAATTACAAAGGAATTTAAGAACTAAATAGAAATTGAACAACACAAGTAGAAGAAAGGGGATGAGAAATAGAACTCATAGGAAGGGGATGAGAGGGTAGACATTTTTTCAACAATCTGCATGACCCTCTTTTGCTCTCACTATTCTTTATTTATCAACCCGATCCCTCACATCGACACTTAATTCGGTATTGAGCCGCTTTGCCAATACTTGCTAGGCCCATTCATAACAATACTCCGAACTCTAATAAGAACCTTGTCCTCAAGGTTCGAGTACGCATAAGCATCCCCTCGTATAATCAGATTGACAAGCAACAACTAAGCAACTTGATTGGCAGCCTGTAGTACTATCGACATCGTGGCAAAAATGTATACTAATGTGAGATTTTTCCAAAAGAGCAATGCACCTAATGATATCATCCAAACTTGTCCAAGCACTATTGGCAGCCACACATAGATGCCAAATAGAAACTGCAACCTCCTTGATCTCATTCCATTCTTTCTTACCATAAAGTCCCATTTTTATCAAGTGAAATATTTCCATGATTGACCAAAATGTAGGTAGTACTACCATNCCTTGCAACCACACATTTGTTCAAAAGGAGAACAAAAACTAATGCATTACCTAAGCCATGATAAATTTATGTCGTGCAGCCGAATCTTCTATCTCTATGACCCCATAAAATGTTTAACAAGCAGAGTACAGAACCTTAACCTTGTATAATCTCCTTGACACTTTTACCTCCCACACATGTACCATGCCAATGAGAGAAGTGATACAGAGAAGATACAACATTAATGTTTGCTGGAAGTTGGCGACCAAAATATCATGTTTTACAACATAATATTCAGTGAATACTAGTGAATATGCAATCAAAGGATGTGTTAATGCATTGCATTTATCGACAATAGAGAACACCTTGAACCAGTTGGACTTTACACATCCTAGTTGTCCGGGATCCCACACTCTACTCATTGAATTTGAATACACAATTAAGAAAAACATGTCATTATATCCCAACAATAGTAGTTCCTCCACGTACTCTTTATAACGTGTTAGAGCCATAAATCCGAAACCTAATCGCGAATTCCATATACAAAGATCCACTGCACTTCTAGAAACGGTTACCATAAGCATAATGAAATTGGCAGTAGGAATAAATGGGAATTGACTCAAAATGCACTGCATGTTGGAAGTGGAGTCAATACGACATGTGAATATCCTAATGAACTCCTTAAAATCATCCACAACCATGTGTGAATCATAGCTTGCAGCGTCAAGAAATATGGTAAGCAAACTAGAATCAGGATCAAATGGAAGGCTAAACCCGAATTGAGCAGATGGAAATCGATACAGCCATAATAGGAGTTTAGTATAATCGAATTCCCTGTAGTAATCAAATATAGATTTTCTGATAAGGTGGGTGTGACTACCAGTCGAAAGCAGACAAGGTGGTGAAAGATGACTATTATCTAACATAATAATATCATTGTACTCTCCCTCCTGAACTAAAGAAACTGCTTGGAACATTTCATCGAACATGTAGGATGCAGGATATCCTGAATAATATATCACTGGATGTTCGACTTCCGTGCCAATTTTCTTGTCGGGCATTTTAGCGAACACCTTGGATGCATAGCTGCTTGGATCGTCCAAGTCAATTTTGGAGTCCAACAGAGGATCCAAAGTCTCAACGCAACCAATGGAAATCACCGAGAAAGGAAAAGGAATAGAGGTTGAAAAACTACCCGTTGAATTTAACAACTTAGGGAGTACCTTCGATTTAGTCACAGGATGTTCTAACATTGTATGAGGGTCCTCATTGTTTAAGCTAAGCTTGTTCAAAGCAGAAATCATTTCTTGTTCAGAAACATCACACTTATCGGCCAAAGAAGCAGTTAAATCTAGACGTGTTTGAGAGTTAGAGAACTTTTGGGAGCAAGCCGATAAAGTATTCTGCAAGTTATCCAGGTGATGACGCATATGCGTGAGGTTTGCGTCCATTTGTAGCAATAGATTAGTAAGAGAAGGCAAGACACGTTCTGTAACATTTGTCGGCGGTAATAGAAGGCCAGTTTATCAGTGAAATGCTTCCAGTCATAAAGCTGCTCATTGCGATACAACCAATTAAACCAGGTGAGGGCTTCTCCATCAAAATAAAGGTAAGGAAGAGATAGCCACATATTTTTAGAAAAGCCATAAAAAGTGAAGTAACGCTCTGCCTGAGAAACCCATACAGTTGGGTCGGAAACACCGCTGAATCGATTCAACACAATTGCAGTTGGGGTATGGTCATCCATGGAGTACGAGCAACGAAAGCACCAATGTAACAAACTCAATAACAAGATCTACTCAATTTAAATTCAAACACCCGATAAATCTATTTCACTAACTCGTAATTAGAATTACAAAGGAATTTAAGAACTAAATAGAAATTGAACAGCACAAGTAGAAGAAAGGGGATGAGAAATAGAACTCATACAAAGGGGATGAGAGGGTAGATATTTTTTTTCAACAATCTTCATAATCCTCTTTTGGTCTTACTATTCTTTATTTATCAACCCGGATTCCACACATCGACACTTAATTCGGTATTGGGCCGTTTTGACAATACTTGCTAGGCCCATTCATAACAATTTATGTGATTTTTCGTTTCGTTTCTCCTTATGAATATGTCTTTCTTTTATTTTTTGGGTTCTTCAATCTCCTTTGGTCTTCTGGCGTTTGCTTTTCATGTTATATAATGTAGGGAAAAGGGTCTGATATACCCTTCAACTTTGTCATATGGAGCGGATATACCCCTCGTTATAAAAGTGACTCATATATACCCTTACTTGTAAACAAATGACTCACATATACCCTTTTGAATACATTGACAGGTATGTCAAAGTAAAAAAAAAAAATCCTTTCACCATGAAAGATAATAGAAAGAGAATACAGAAAAATAAGGGAGAAATTATTGTATTAGTTTCAAATCTACAAATAATGAGAAATATAAGAGAAGTTATTCTATAAGTTTCAAATTTGAAAATTGTAACTGATTAATATTTTGATAAGAATTCAATCTTATTCAAATTCAAATTATATTAAAAGAAAAACTGATAAAATTATTATTTTTTAAAAAAACTGGCATAACCGTCAAAATTTGTAAGAAGCATTTTCTTTGGATTATTTTTTCTACTTCTATTCTAATGATTTGAATTTGAAGTTAAACTTAAATTTTATTACAAGAAAATCTTGATAAAGTTATTATATATATATATATATATATATATATATATATAAATATATAAATA
>NC_028639.1:14082127-14126800 GCF_001406875.1 Solanum pennellii
ATACTGGCAAAACTGCCAGAAACTTTTCATTCTCTTGTTATATTCACAATGCTTTGAATTAGAAATAACTGGAGTAATTAGTAACTAATATAATTAAATAATGAGTTAATTATTTTCTTTAATATAAAAAAGGAGTTTTTTTTTTAATTTTTAATTTTTTAATCACTTTAATCAGATCAGTTACATCATCCTATTTAATATTTAATTATTATTATTTTAAATTTTGAAAATTTGTAGTGCTGACATGTAGGTGCTATCACCTCACATATTATATAAATATAGATTAATTTTTGGATATAAATAAATTTCGTCTAAAAAAATATGTTGTTACAATATCGACAAATTAGAGTTCGTAATTAAATATTATAAGTTTTAGCTATGAAAATTTAGACTTAATTATGAAAAATTCATTTCATCACTAATAATATAAATAATTGGTGACCAAGATTTTACTGTCTCTAATCAATTTGCGATTTAGTGATAACAAATATTCTCACAAAATATGTAAGGTGTTAAATAGTGAATACTTAAAATTTATAGGGAATAATTCAATTATTTGCTACGAAAAAAATTCATAGTTAAATACAATTTTTATGTGCTACAATTGTTCATAATTACAAGTGACAACTTACAAGAAGAATAATACAAGTGCTTCATAAGAAATAGACAGGTTCATTCGATGATTGGCAAATGAAAACATTAAAACTAACGAATTCGGTCGGTTTTGTAAAAACAAAAAGTTCAATACATTAATTTTCTTAAATTACGCAATTATAAAATGCATCATCTGAAAAATATAATCCACGTTACAAGTGTTGTGAGTGGGACACAGTTCTACCACTAGATCACTAATATTTGTTGGTTTAACACTTGTGTTTTTTTGTTTGATACACTTTCATTGATAAGGACAATAAAAAAATAATTTCTCAAGTCTTTGTGCTAATTTTTGTCCGTGCCTAGTGATTTGTGATTGGTAAGCTACACAGACTAAGTCGATCTATTTGCTTCTATCTATAAATATGTACATATTTAATAGTAATTACACATATGTATGTATAGTAACTATACAGAGATCACATCGACTTACAAACTTAGACTTTGCAAAAATGCGATATATTTCATGAATTTCTATTAACTTTTTTCATCAATGTGAAAATTAAAATAATCTAAAAAATGAAAGCACAAATAAAAGAAATGAACCAACTAGGATTTCAAATATACTATGATGAAGTACTACAATTTTTGGGATCGATGTTCAACTCGAACCGATTATTTAATTTTTTAATAAAATCAAATGTTTGATTTTATACAAATTTATAATTGTACTGAATAATTTTTAAAATTTACATAAATAAATAAATAAAATGACAAAAGTTAAATTTGAAAGAAGTGAATGTAGTAAAAAATAAAATAAAAATGAAAGACAAGAGAGAGTTGATTGGATGGTAAACACTCTTCACTTTCAAGCTTAAGGTTGTGAGTTCGATACCCCAAGATAACATACTATGCGAGCTCCTGACCAAGGGTTGAAAAAAAATAGTTTTTGCATATAAAATATAGTCATTAGTGACGAGATCAAATTTTATTCAACTAAAAAATACATATAACTTAAAAGACAATTGATTTCGTCACTGATTGAAGTAAAATAATTAGCACCGATATAATTTTGTCGATAGTAACAAACCCTACTATTTACAACAAAAGATATACTTTTTACAACAAATAAATTTTTCAGAAATGTTTAAGCATTTGTGAAGATTTTTCTCTTTTTAGTTAATATAATACTTTTGGCGATGAAACACTAAATCATCTTGTATACTGTTAGCGACACAAATTTAGTCACGACTAAGTGACGAATTATTTTTCGTCTCACAAGATTTTTAGTGATGAAATATGATTTATAATTGAAGAAATTATTTGTTCCTGATAATCGAATTTGTTGTAGTGACCACTTCTTTGAAAATGTTCAACTTACGAAGTTCATGCTGAATTATGGGCATGAAACAACTCGACTCGAAGGTTTACATAACTACATGGAAGTAATGTATATAACTCTTCTAATTCTCTCACTTAATTCCTCAAAACTTAGTTCAAATTAAGAGTTGATTTCAAAGGATTCACAATCGAACTCAAAGGCTTTCTAGGACTCTACTCTTAACTCTCTCTTGAATGTGAATTATGAGTTAAAGAGTTATGGTTCATAATATGAAGGATCTCATGATGACAAACTAGACTCATAGATAAATTCTCTTCATCCTCATACTCACTTTCCCGAGTCTTGAAACAAGTTACTAGAAGTTGTAGAAAACTCCTCAAAAGGACTCAAAGGGACTATCTCAAAGGTTCAGAAGAACTCTCGAAACTTATTCCTAACTTTAACTTGAATTATTAATTGAGCTTATGATTCATGTATGAATGATTTCTAAGTGTTTAGAAGTAGTTTAAAGTGTTTAGAATCAAAAGGAGTGAAGATAAACTTTAAATGAGCTTACACGGGACAACCAACGGAAAAGGAGTGGGGGCAGGCGACCCTCACGCGTTCTGGGGTGCCAGACCATAACTTCAGAGACCACATTTTGTTGCACTATAGACACGATGTCCCAGCCCCTTGGGCGCATCTGGGGCGCGCCGTGCCAGCATCTCCCAATGCAAGGGTTGGACGAATTCCTCTCGTTTTCTGACCCTAAATTTCTTTTAATCAATTTATTTTCACAAATTTTTATTTAGATTCAATTATTCAACATAAATAAACACTAATACACTCAAAAAAACACTCCAAACAATCACTTTCATCACAAGAAATCATTAAAACCCCAACAGGAGAAGACAATATTCATAATGAATTTCAAGAACACCTATCAAGAACTTAAATCCTTCAACTTTTTGAGAATGAAAGTGCGCTGAAAACAACATGTTTGGCGTGTGGGGGAACTAACCCAAAACTATGGAATCTAATATTACTCTTAGGGATTGAACCCATGGAAAAATTCCACAACAATATACAAGAATCTCGACGAACGCTTGATCTTCTCCTCTTTTCTCCTCTTTTCTCCTCTTTTCCTCTTCTTGTCTCATCTTGAACTCTCAACTAAAACCTTAGGTGTATATTAGGATTATAAAACTGAACCTAATAGTATTATACCCCTAAAATATTACTAAAAACGAATTAAATCTTGTTGGTTAAGGAAAAGATCAAACTACTTCTAACTATTATCGGCTAACTTTCCTTAACTGGACAACCCAAATTCAAAAGGTCATATCTCATTCATCCAAGCTCAACACTTAGTAAACTCGGCGACGTTGCAAAGATAATTCAAATATATTTCCTAAGGTATGTTGTATCACACCTAAAACATCCTGTGCTAGGATATATGATCGTTTGAATTTGACCCAATACTCTTACTTAGCTTAACTCTCTAAATTTCAAATTTTTGTTATTTCCAATTTTGTTCTTTCTAGAACTCAAGGTTCTATATCTAGTGACCTTAACACTTAGAAAATTTTAAATCCTTGGTAAAATCTCACTCATTACGAAGAACGGCTCAAGTCTTACCTCAAAAATTTCAGGGGTGTTACATTATCTCTCCCTTGGGATCATTCGTCCTCGAATGACGAATGGACTGGGTATAGAATGGGGTTATCCATACTAAGGTCTGAGTCAAATGGTATTCTCTTACTATATTTAAGCTTGACTAATAAATAATTAGATTTAAGTCCTATAACTTTCTATTGGGAATCTCCTCCCAAGTCTATTACTCTTTACTACCACATTGGGTTCATATAAAAATCAACCACCTAATGTTTAACAACACCACTTTCAAGATTATTAGTCTAAAAACTCCATTTTTTTTAGAAAGACCTCTAAAAATAAATCCCCCAATATCTTTGTAACTCATTACTATCTTACTCTCAAACACTCAACTTGATTTCTCATCTAGGCATCTCCCCCTTAGGTCTAAAGCCAGCAGTTGAAAGCTATGGACCTATTCCACATCTCTAACTGATGTACATTCTCTTAATACTCTTTTTACTCTTGTGACTTAGCCGTACTTCGCTGCCTTATCTCAAGTTTGGGTATCTCACTTGTACTACACACATTCATTGCAGCAACCATCACAATTGCTCACCTACTATAAGTCAAGTCTACCAAATCAAATCTCAAAACTAACATCATCACCCTCATGTTGTAGTTCTTTTGATCAAGCTTAATGTTTATTACTAAACCCGAATATCAATTTGATTGCTTGTTTACTATACTATACCTCAATAATACTTGGAACTCATGACAATTAATCAATCCTTACCTCTCACTTTGCATGCTCAAATTATCATAACCTTCCACTCAACAACTTAAGTACTACTTACTCACTTACTATGCATTATGTCTCAAATAACTCTAGCATCCTCTGAATACAATGAGGTTCCCCTTTCAAAGTTAATAATCCTAGATTAGATCTATGATTTCATGAATACTTTTGCGTCTTATATACATTAACCACCTACACTTGGTCATTGCTAACATAATGACACATTATCATAACCCTTTTTAGTTAAGGTATATTATAACTCACATTGATTTGCAACACTTACTCTACCTCTTATCCTGAACTCTTTACAACTCTTCACTTCTTAGTCTACCCATAAGGGAAAACTCTTCATTATTATCTTACTAGGTTCATGATTATAATAACATAACTTAGTTTACCTCTACATACTATCCTCTAACTCTAGGCTCTTTCGCTACTTTTGCTGATGATCTCGTCATTCATATTATCATTTTGGGATGAAAAAACTAACCAACTCTAGACATACTTTCTCAAAAAGGATCTAAGCTGAAACAAGGCTTAGTTAAGAGTACAACTCACTTTTTGCTCAAATGCACGATTCATATGAATTTGAGGGCACTCTCTGAAACTGAACACTTAAACTTACTCGTGGTATTCTCTTAAGCCCCTTTGAAGTTTCATGACTTTCTAAAGACTCTTCTTAAGAACAACTCGACCACAAAGAACTGACTCTTCTTTTCAAACACCCGTAGTATGATGGGCAGTCAAATGAATCTAAAAACGCACGAGTTAGAATAATTCTCTGTGACACAGCTCTATTGCACGATTACGAGTACAAAAGCAGGGAAACTTTTCTTAAACGTCTATAGTCCCTCATTTATAGAAGTGGGGCCCTCACAACCATAAACAAGACCTTACTAACACGGCTTCATAGACAACCTAGGACACTTAAGCTCTTTGCTCTAATTCAAATTTTGTCACGACCCGAGTCTACACCCTAGACGTGGCCGGCACTCGAAGACCATTGCTGGTCCTCAAGAGAACCCTCATCCTAGTTGACTAAAAGAGGAAGATTAATTTAAGCATACAAAGCTTAAAATGAATATAATTCAATAAACTCAACTTTATAAAGCTTTAACTTAAACGAACAACTTAGCATAAAAAAAATATATTCAACTAGACATAAAATAGGAACCTTTAGTCTTTAAGACATTTAATAAAAAGACTTCTTAAAATAGGGTTCATGCCCAATCATGGACATGAATGACTCAATTCAAGATTTTCAATAACCATTCATATAACTCAATACTTGGAACTCAACAACTCCAGAACTGATGGAGTAAATGATATTACTCATAAGAATGCTCGACTCGGAGCATTTATGCAGAATTATAGGCATGAACTAATAAACTCAAGGACTCAATGATACCTCTCATCTCAAGAGTGCTCGACCCATAGAGTTCATGCGAAATGATATGCATGAACTATTCAACTCAAGGACTTCATGGGTAATATGAATAGTCATATGACTAGGAATGAACCTCAAAGACAGACTAGGAACTAAACACTTACAATCTTAGAACATGAAGATATTACTACTCTGAACGATGCTCAACTTACGAAGTTCACGCTGAATTATGGGCATGAAGCAAATTGACTCGAAGGTCTACATAACTGCATGGATGTCACGACTATAAACTACTCCCTAATCGCAATTGGAGACTCCGTCGTCGAAGAGGGCTTAGACAAGCCCATTGCATACATCATTGCATCATATGTAAAAAATAAAAATATGGAAAATTGAAACTTCTCTTTAAAGTTCAACTTTCACTTCATATATTTTGAAAATAGACTACAATTTTCTCACACGACCATCTAACATAAGAGTAAAAGATTTGGGACATAGCCCCTACATCATTACAATATGTCTCCTAAGAGAATACAAAATCTAGATTGATAGGCTTCGTCCTCGGACTTGAGGACTCACCAACTTGGGAACAATCCAAGCTTCTTTTCGAATAGCCTTAAAGCACCTCAATGGCCCGTACCTACATTTTTGTAGAAATAGAAAAGCTATGGGTTAGTACAAACCACATGTATTAAGTATGGAAACATATTCAAGTAAAACATTTAGAAACATGCACAAAAGGACATTTCGTTTAAAAGCATGCTAAGTTCATTTAAAAGCCTTTATGAACATTCCAAGAACATATACAAGTCCATATCACCACAACAATAAGAAATATTATTATTCATATTTAATACTAGCTTCCTACAAAATCCATACTCACCATTGTATATTTGAATTCCATTTCATCAACATATCACAATACCGTACTCACAATCCCAATCAAAGCCAACTAGTGCAATGTCTATGTGAAGCCCATAACCCCACATAAACCAAGCAAACTAGCAAAAAGACCATAATTATTCTCTTTATCTCATATAACATCATAAAAAGTGTAATCAACATCATACATAACAATTTAGACCAATATCATGTATATCAAGTTAAACCATCATCATATATATCATATATACATAAAGAACCCACCCTAGAACTCCCTGAAGGTTCACTTGTGCAATGTATAGGTAAAGTCCCATTCCCTTACCAGCACTAAGTAATACCTCTTAAGTACTCCTAGTTAGTGTTCATCTACTTACTTTCATTCATTCATTTTTCTTTCAGGAAACTTTACCATATCAGAATATAGACCATGTGAGCTAAACATGGAATCCGATGTCAACCTTCAAACCTAAAGGAGGGAATCCTACATGCCAACGTATGACATATACATCATAATAGCATCTAGGTGGATCCACTATCTAGATATCCTATGGAGGCACATAGTTAAGGAACTAGGAGGTTGTTGCTAGAAACCCTTTTTACACTAATTCGCATCGTGGTTTCTATCTCATGAGAACATTGGGTGAACTTACCTTCCTTTTGTAAAGGAACACCTTTTATTGTCAAGTTCACTCAGTGCTAAGCTAAATTCCCTTTTTGAAGTATATTAGAGTCTTTCTTAACATTTATTCATAATATAGGTCTTAGAAGATTAGCCCCTCATATATCATGTTCATACCTCCTAGGTTCTAGGAAGAAAAACTCCTTTCATCACAAACTAACATTATGTGAGAATATCACCTCATAAACATTGTATAAGATGAACTAGGAATCACCTCCAATCCCTCATAATAATACACTTATCATCATATCACAATTCATCACATTCATATCATGCTAACATGTTCATAACTTCATCAGACTCCTATTATACTAACATATTCATACTTCAATGGATTAACATTATCAAGAATAAACCGACATTATTACAATAAAGTGCTCATGACCTTGAAGGTCTTACCATTGGCATCGAAGAAAACCAATTCAACACTTTACCCCAAAATTCATAATATTCACCCAACCATCAGTCGTCGTTATCATATAATAGTAAATTATGCAAGAATACATTCAATTAAATCTGCCTTAATCATAAATTAACCTAATTCACAAGTTAGGGTTAGGAGAACAGGTCTATTCATGAGCTCTTTTAGGGAATTAGTTCAACGCCTAAAGTAGTACATCAATCCACCAAGAACCATGCCTAATTCATCACAAATAATAGAATTAATACTAAACAAATCAAGTTAGAAAGAAGACCCACAAAATTTGATAAAAACTAGGTTTTTGATAATCATTGAAATAAAAATTTTGAAGAACCTCTTGGGAAAAGAGTCCCAAGAGTGAATAGTAACAATCATTTAGTGTTTGTGAAGGAAATTCTTGTTCTTGAGGCCCTAGAGAAAGCTTGATCTTCTTCATTTTAAATGGGGGTCTTTGGGGTAGTGAGAGAAACTAGAGAGAGATGAGTTGGATTTTGAGAGTTATGGGGTGTTAGACTAGTTTAATGACTTAGGAGACTTTAATACCCATAAACTAACTAATTATAATAGCCCCTTAGTATTAACTAATTACTCAAATACCCCCACTCAAGCCGCGTGGAAGAAGTGAATTTAGGGTCAAATGACAAGACCCTGTCGACGCACCATCAACCACTCCATGGACTATCATGGTCAAGCGTGTTTGGGACTGAAGGTCCATTTTGGGGACCAAGGGGGAGGAGTCTAAGTATGGAATCACTAGCACCATCAAATCGGCTTGAGTCCATCGACGGGCCATCAACCCCCCTCGTGATTCCAAGATTTTTTTACAGCTTGTAGGGTAAATGGCTGGGTCCTCCTCAATGACCCTTAGGGTGGTCCTCGGGGAGTCGTACCCGGATATTTTCAACTTAAATGCGTAGTAATATATGTTCAAAGTCTTATTACAAGATTTAACCCTTATAAGACTGTTTAAAACCATTCCAAGACCTAAAGACACACTAGATCACTTTCAGTAGTCTCCAAACGTCATGGTCGTTTCTTGACGTTTAGACTCTAATACTTCCTAATCAGTTAATTACCTTTTTTAGGCCGGGAAACACTAATTTAGACATTATACAGTAGGTGAGGCTCTAGTCTAGGTCATTGAATTTCCGAGGTATAAAAATATACCCCTCGGGGAACATTCGTCCTCGAATGGCATTTTAAACATCATTTGGAACTTACAACTCAAGACTAGCAGCCCAACCAACTAATGACTCCATAATCAAAGGAGGAAACATTAATTTGATTCTCAACACAACAAAGCATCAATTTTAAGATAGAAACTATGTTACTACCAATTATGTACACATTTCATTATTTCACATTTTTTTGCAAGGAGGAATGTCCTTCTCCTTTTCATATGGTTCAACATATTCAACAAAGATAAATACATCATTTCATCATTTCACACTTGAGCCTATTCACAACAAATATCACATAACTCACTGTTCCAACCATGTAGGCAAGTATAATCATGTATGAAGAACACATAATTCAAGATACATATGAAACAAGGATTTTTCACAAAAATATGCATAAGAAAGGAAATCATGGAAGTTAAAATACACTTACGACCCTTCAATAACCAAAACAAGGAGGAATTACAAACCTCAACCTTGACTAGAAGAGGAAGGAAAAAGATGAGGATATCAAGACTTCATATCGGCCTCGGCCTCCCAAGTAGAATTTTCCACAAAATGATTCTTCCAAAGAACCTTTACGGAATCTAACTCTTTATTCCTCTACTTCTTTACTTATCGATCTAAGATCTCAACTGGGACCTCTTCATAGGAAAGGTTAGCATCGGCTTATAAACCTTCTAGATAAAGGATAGACACCAGATCACCTATGCCTTTTTTGAGCATGTCCCACATGGAAAACCAGATGCACCGGAGCCAACTCAATACGTAACTTCAATTCATGGGCAACACTTCCATGCGTTTTAAAACCTCATATGGCCCAACATACTGGGGACTAAGTTCCCCCTTCTTCCCAAACCACATCACCCCTTTCATGGGTGATATCTTTAAATAAACTATTTCACCTACCATGAACGCAAGGTCCCTTTTTCTATTGTCGGTACAAGATTTTTTCCAACTTTGGGACATCTTCGAACGATCCCTAATGAGTCAAACTTTATCCACAACCTCATAAATTTCTTCAATATCTATTATAGCTAACTGACTTACCTCAAACCACCCAATTGGAGATCTACATCTCCTCCTACAAAGGGCCTCAAAGGGTGCCATGACAATAATCAAATGATAACTATTATTGTAGGAAAATTCAATCAATGTTAGATGCTCATCCCAATTACCCTTAAAGTCAATGACACATTACCTCAACATATCTTGTAAGATTTGGATGGTTCGTTTCGCCAAACCGTCCGTTTGTGGATGAAATGCGGTACTAAATTTTACCTTGGTATTAAGCCAACTTTGGAATGCTTTCTAAAAATTAGAAGTGAATTGAGAGCCCTATCCAAAATGATAAACAAAGGGATTCCGTGCATTCTCACAATCTCCTTAAGATACAACTTAGCATATTCCTCCGCTAAAAAAGTAGCTTTGATGGGGGGGATAAAATGGGCAGATTTTATCTTCCTATAAACAATAACCCATATTGAATAATCTTGGTTTTATGTACGAGGCAAAACCACAACAAAATCCATATTGACATATTCCCATTTCCAAGTAGGGATAGTTATATCTTGAGTTACCCTCCCGATCTTTGATGTTCACCCTTAACTTGTTGACAACTACGACTATTGGCCACAAACTCCACTATATCATTCTTCAAGACATTCCACTGATAGACCTCTTGTAAATCACGATACATTTTTGTGGAACCCGGGTGAATGGAATATAGGGAATCATGAGCATCATCCAATATTTTTCTTCTTAAGTCATCCACATCCGGCACACACAATCCATCTTGGTACCTAAGTACACCATCCCCCCTTGGGAGAATAACTCATTGAACTTACTAAAAACCGATTCCTTTAACTCCATCAATATATGATGAAGATGTTGCTTAGACTTTACCTCAACCACTAAAGACGACTTAGAGTTATAATGAACCATGAAACCTCCTTTTGGAGAATCTTCTAGTGGAACACCCAACCGGGCTAATATATGCACATATTGCACTAACTCTTTCTTACACACATCAATATGAGATACGCTACCTATAAACATTCAACTCAAAGCATCCACAACCACATTATCTTTTCCAGGGTGGTAAAGGACACTCATATCATAATTTTTCAAAAGCTATAACCACCTTCTTTGTCGGAGATTAACTTATTTTTAGTGAACACATATTGAAGAATTTTATGGTCGGTGAACAGATCTACATGCACTCGATATAGATGGTATCTCCAATTTTTCAAAGCAAACACTATGGTCGCTAGCTCAAGATCATGAGTTGGATAGTTTTTCTCATGCACCTTGAGTTGTATAGAGGCATATGCTATCACCTTACCATGTTGCATAAGGAACAATCAAAACCTACTCGAGAAGCATCACAATACACAACAAACCCTTTGGTACCCTCTAGTAAGGTCAATACCGGAGCGGAGGTAAGCCTATCTTTCAACTCTTGAAAACCTCTTTCATAATCTTTCCACCACTAAAACTTAAATTTCTTTTAGTTAGAGTTGTCAAAGGATAAGAAATAGATGCAAACCCCTCAAAAAACCTCCTATAATACCCGGCTAAACCAAAGAAACTTTGAATGTGGTGGAAGATAAAGGTCTAGGTCAATTCTTAACTGCCTTCATTTTTTTTTTGGATTGACCTGTCTACCGTCACTTGAAACAACATGACCAAGAAAAGCAACCGACCTCAACAAAAATTCACACTTACTATATTTAGCAAAGAGTTGATGTTCCTTGAGGACTTCCAATACTAACCTCAAATGACCCATGTGTTCATCCTCACTCTTGGAATATACCATGATATCATCAATAAAGACATTTACAAGTGAATCAAGATAATTTTGGAACACCTTATTCATAATATCCATGAAAGATACCGGGGCATTGGTTAGACCAAAAGACATGACTAGGAACTCATAGTGACCATAACTTGTTTGGAAAGCCGTTCTAACAATGTCAACACCTCTCACTCTAAGTTAGTGATAACCCGACCTCAAGTGAAATTTTGAAAAGTGATTCGCACCTGGAGTTGATCAAACAAATAATCTAGGAAGAAATTACTTATTATTTATAGTGACATTGTTCAATTGTCGATAGTCAATACACATTCTAAAAGACCCATCTTTATTTTTCACAAATAATACCAGAACGCTCTATGGAGATATGCTCAACTCAAAGAATAGAAATCATCTAAGAAGCTTTAAGACATGAAATAATTTGACCTACAGGGAGTGAGTTTCCCACGTTTCACTCCAAAAAGGGCTCATTAGAAAATTGGAATTTAACTACCCTTGTTCTACAATAAATTGAAGCAAAAAAAGCATGTAACCATTCCATCCCCAATATGACATCAAAGTCCAACATATCAATTTCTACCAAATCAACCAATGTAAATCTATAGGACAATAATATGTGACTACTCCTATAAACTCTTTTAGCAATAACGGAATCACCCAGCGGGGTAAAAACCAAAAAATGTTCAACTACGACGTTGGAGAGAACATCAAACTTCATAGACACTAGATAAAGTGGCACCAGGATCTAGAAATGCATAAACATTAATTGAAAATACTTGCAACATACATGTAACAACATTGGGAATACTCACTTGATCACCCCTAGACTTAAGAGCATAAAAGTGGTTCTTCTTAGGAGCATTGCAACTTGGACCACTTTTTTGTGCATGATTACTCTCCTAACCTTGAGTCTTCGACATAGGACAATACCTCACAATATCGCCACTCTTTCCACAACCAAAACGAGTATCATTACCTATTAGACATTTACCCACATGCTTCTTACCACATTTGCACAACTATATTTCTAATCTTGTAAACCACCACCTTTTACCCCTTGAGGCTTAGGGTTAGACACCCTATCCTTTTAAGGCCTTGGGAAATTAAAAGGAACTTTGTTGGAGAATCTCTTCTTAATCTCCGGTTTGTCTTGGATTTGAAATTTATGCTTAGAAGTACCTCCATCATAAGGCCTTGCCCTCTTAGCCTCCCTATTTTTCCTCTTAAGCCTACTCTGCTTAACTTGTTGAGAATGCACCATCAAACGAGAAAGGTCCATGTTTTCATAAAGCATTGTTGCACAACGCTCTTCCACAAGATCATCGGACACACCAATCACAAAATGACTCATTTTATCTCTATGATTAGACACAAAAGAAGAGGCATATTTAGAAAACTTACTGAATTTCAAAGAGTATTCTTGCACACTTAAACAACCTTGACGAATTTGATGAACTCTTTGACTTTTGCCTCTCTTTTCTCCCTTGGGAAGAACCTATCAAGAAATGGCCTTTTAAAGATTTTCCAACTTTTGGGATCCGCTCTCAAAGCCTTATTGTCTTTTTATGGAGTGTACCATGTTTGAGTCACATCCTTGAGTTGTTAAGCATGTAGCTTGACCTTCCCATTTGAACACAACCCATAGCATACAAGATCTTATTAACCTCATCAAGAAAATATTCATTCACCTTAGACCCAAAGAACATGGGAGAGTTTATCCTTGTGAAGTCCTCAAGCGAGAAGCTAGTACTAGCATTTTGATTCACACGGGGTGCAACTTCCCAGTTTTCTTGAGCCATCATAACTTGAGCTTGAGTAGTTACGGCTTGAGCTTGAGTAGTCATAGATTAAGTCAAGTTTAGTAAAGATTCCCTTATCTCCCCATCTGTCATGAACGGAGGAATGACCGAAGCTTGCCCACCTAGAGGAACTTGTTCTTGAGGAGGAGCTTGGTTGTCTTGGGAGGAACTCCTGCATTATCAATCTCCTCTTCAAGACTTTTTGCGGCTGCCCTTATGTAGTCATAGACTATAACAACAAGAAAAGGTTAAGAAGAAAAGGATAAATAGAATTAATACTCTGGAGGCACGACCTAAGAAAAACAAAAGAAATGAGAATTTCCTAAGAATCACATAGCCTCTCACTCATAAGTATGACGCGCTTCACAATTATGAACAAGACTTTACATAGATGTGGTTTTGTGAGACATCGTTCCCAAGAGTATTCAACCTCATGCTGTGATACCAAGTTTGTCATGACCGGAGCGTACCCCCTAATTGTAATCGACGTCTTCATCCTCGAAGAGGCCTAAGACTAGCCCTTAGAATACATCATTGAATCATAGGTAAAAATAAAAATATGAAAAATTAAAAATTTTCTTTGAAGTTCAAAATCACTTAATATATATCAAAAATAGACCACAATTTTCTCACAAGACTGTCTAGAATATGAGTACAAGATTTGGGACATAGCCCTTATATCATTGCAATATGTCTCCTAAGAGAAAACAACATAATCCTTCAAAGATAGGAAATAGAAAAATGCCTTTGAACATAGTCAAATAACAAAAGATAGAATCATAGGCTTCGTCCCCGGACTTGAGGACTCACCAACTTGGGAACAATCCAAGCTTGTTTAAGAATGGGCTTGAAGACCTCAATGGCCCGAACCTACATTTTTGTAGAAATAGAAGAGATATGGGTTAGTTAAAACACATGTACTAAGTATGAAAATATATGCAAGTAAAACATTAAGAAACATGCATAAAAGGACATTTGTTTAAAATCATGCTAAGTTCACTTAAAAGCCTTTATGCACATTCCAAGAACATATACAAGTCCATATCACCACAACATAAGACATTCTTATTCATGTCCAATAGTAGCATCCTACTGAAGCCATAGTCAACATTGCATATTTAAAGTCCATTTCATCAACACATCACAATACCTTACTCACAATTCCAATCCAAGATAACTAGTGCAATGTGTATGTGAAGACATATGACCCTACATAAACAAAGTAAACTAGCATAGAGACCATAATCATTGTCTTTATCTTATATAACATTATAACAAGTGTAATCAACATCATACGTAAAAATTTATAACAACATTGTGTATATAATGTTAAACCATCATCATATAAGACTAACACCATATATATCATCTATACATGAAGAACCAACCATAGAACTCCCCTAAAGGTCCACTTGTGCAATATATAGGTAAAGTCCCATCCCCTTACCTAAACTAAGAAATACCTCTTAAGTAGTCCTAGTTAGTGTTCATATTCTTAATTTCATTAATTCATTTAACTTTCGGGAAACTTCGCCATAAACGATAATAAACCATGTGAGCAAAGCATGAAAATCGGTGTCAATCTCTCACACCTAAATGAGGCCATCCTACTTGCCAAGGAGGAACATATACATCATAATAGAATCTAGGTGGATCTAATATCTAGGTTTTCTATGGGGGCACATAGTTAAGGAACTAGGAAATTGTTTCTGGAGACCCTCTTGATGCTAATTTGCATTGTGGTTTCCACCCAATGAGAACATTGGGTGAACCTACCTTCCTTTTGGAAAGGGACATCTCTCATTGTCAAGTTCACTTAGTTCTCAACTAAATTCCCTTTTTTGAAGTATCTTAGAGTATTTCTTAAAATATATTCATAATATAGGTCTTAGAAGATTAGCCCCTCATATATCATGTTCATAGCTCCTAGGTTCTAGGAAGAGAAAGTCCTTTCATCACAAACCAACATTATGTGAGAATATCCCTCATAAACATATTAATAAGATGCACATAGGAATGACATCGAATCCCTCATAATAATACACCTATCATAATCTCACAATTCATCACATTCATATCATGCTAACATATTCATAACTTCATCACATCCCTATCATACTAACATATTCAAACATCTATGGAATAAAACTATCAAGACTAGACCAACATTATTACAATAAAGTGCTTATGACCTTGAAGGTCTTACCATTGGCCTCCAAGAAAATCCATTCAAGACTTCACCCCCAATTTCATTATATTCACCCAACAATTTAGTCATCATCATCAAATAATAGTAAAGTATGCGAGAATACATTCAATTACATCTCAAGATGCTATTTCTAGTGACCTTAACACTAAAGAAATTTTTATTTCCTTGATAAAATCTCTCTCACTATGAAAAACGGCTCAAGTCTTAGCCCAAATATTTCTGGGGTGTTACATTGATTTTCTCCTTTCTTTTTTTAAATAGTTGTATTGTTTCAAATTAATATAAACTTTAAAAATACATAAATCAGGTATATAACAAACTAAAGCTTTGACACTTTTAATAAATATTGAAAATGTAGCGAAGGAATCCTATTAAATGCTTAAATATTGAAATTTTGAAATTTTTCCCTTGTTAATATATGTGTGGCCCAAATAAAAAAAACAGCCCATAAATAATTTTTATTAAAAAAAAATTTCATTTGTCAGACTTATCACTTAATGGACGGACAAGATTACACCTAATCTTCTATAAAATGGTCCTTTCTCTACCATTTAGGGTTTATTCAATATTCTCTTCACTTTTTCATCATTGACGGCAGCTAGGGCAAGGAGGTAAGTAGTTCTTCAACTCCACTTTCACTTAGTTCATCTTATTAGGTATAACATCTATGAAGATTTTTATGTTAGATTAGTATGTTTTTGCCCCTATTTTGTATGTTTAATATATGTGATAGTATGAACATTTGTTCTAGATGTTTATGTTTACAGAAAATTATCTAGGGTATTAAAGTATGACTAGAGCAGATCCCTATGATATCTTTATGGAGAAAAACTATGATAACTTTTTTTACATTGTTAAGGCTATTCTTTGACAAATTTTTTAAATTAAATAAATCCCTTAGGAAATCTCAAAAGAAATGAGTTATCTTAATGATTTTATAATAGTTGTGCCGTCAATCAATTATCACATAATACTAATTTCGAGAAAATCTAGCCATTAATATCATTTTCTAACACAATTAATTAATGACATAAAATATAACTAATTTATCATACTTACCCGCTTAGCCAATTACTCAATTTTTTATTTTTATTTTGATAAAAGTAAAGTTTAGATAAAAGATTATTTATATACTTGTACTTAATAATAGTATTTTACTTAATTTAGTTCAAAATAACTTTTTTTTGCAAATTAATGTTTTTCCAACACTATTGGTATTACATTTAAGTTATTAATTTTTTTTCTTCAAATATTTATGAGAGTGATTTAACTAAGCATTGATGCATCTATCATGTTTAGTGTTAATTATGGTAAAACAATATTTTAGATTTAATTTACTGATTCTTAAAATTAACAATTTAATTATGCAAAATTATTCAAATAAATATTTTCTAATTGCTCTTATATATTTTTTGACACAACGAAGTTTTTTGACGATGAATAATGACTTTCTTTTTCATATTTACGTTCTAAGTATGATTCATTTACAATATCAATCTACTTAAATAGAAGTAGTAAATGTCAACTTTAGGTACAAATGTAAGAATAACAAACAAAATTATAAATGAGTTTTATTCACTTTCTTCCTTTCCCATGTCTCTAATAAAGGCTAAAATATGGAGGAAGAGCTAGATCAAAACAAAGAGATAATGTCATTGAGGCGTGAAAGAAATTTGCTATTGAGGAAGGTTGATATGTTAAAAGCGATTCACAAGGTTACATTAGAAGCCAAGGAAGTGGAAATTGGAGTCCTAAAACAGAAGCTTGACCAACTAGACAGCACTATAATGTTTTACAAAGGTGTATTTAAGGCAACAGAAAGGGAAATTAAACAACTAAACCAGAAGCTTCAGGAACAAGACAACAAGCAGTGGAAACTGAAAATGGGTTTACTGTATACTGTGAAGAGTGAGTTGGCAAAGATTAAAATTAAAGAGTTGCAAAATAAACTCTCTGGATTGGAGAATAAATTGAAGATTCAAGACAATGCAATTCATCACAAGCTTATTAATGAAAACATACAAGTTGGAGAATCTTCTGGTGCAAACATAGATTGATATGTCTAGTGTATTATTGTATTACTTCTACATGAATTATGGTGATAATTTTTTTTTGAAGAGGGATTTTGTTGAACTATTTTAATAGACGTGTAATTGTGTTTTTATTGAATTAAAGTCATTTGGAAAAAGAAAAAAATGTGTAAGCATAAAAATAAATGGTAAGTAATTGAAATCCATCAACTACAGGTCTTGTAATTTTCTTTTCACATATTTGAATGAGAAAATGTTTGACGTTTGTCCATTACAATCTTTTTAAGGGTTGTAAAAGATAATTTTTTCAAAAAGTATTTGTTTAAGACTTTTATGTCACTTCTAATCAAGCAGTATTTTCAAGAAAATATTTTGGTGAATCATTTTTTCTAATATTTTTTTATACATAATCGATTTTTCCTGGATAAATATTTTCAAAAAAATAATTGTTTAAGACTTTTACGTTACTTCTAATCACGCAGTATTTTCGAGAAATTATTTTGGTGAATCATTTTTTCTAATATTTTTTATGCATAACCTATTTTGCCTTGATAAATAATATATATAAGTTTTTCGCCATTTAAATTTTGCAATTTTGTATTGTTATATATTTTACAATCATCAAAGGAAAGTGTAGTTGATGAAAGATCTCATTGTATTCAAAATTTGAGAATAAGTCGAACAAAAGTCTAATTTTATGTAGCCTTATAGTCCCTAAATTATTTTGTACTAAAAAAATTCTTATAAATCAAATATTTGTATGCATATATTTGAAACACGGTAAAAATGTATTTTATTAGGTTAATAATTACCGGTCTTTATGACTATACTCAAACATCTACGTATAAAAAGTTACATTATACTATGTTTGAATTTGACCATATATTTGATAGAAAATCTAATATTTTAATCTTTTTTTTAAATTTTCATTAAACATTAAATATTCTTACCAAGTAAAATGCTCGTCAAGCATCACTGTCACAATCCAAAATCAAACCATAATTGCAGTTACCATAAACCCGTACTAGGAAAGTCAGAATCTAAATACAAGCACTAAATTAAATAAGCTAATATTAAAACAAGCTGGAAGAAAATTAGAAAAGGATTGAGGCCTTAGTAATATGTATACATAATGGTACAAAAAATACATAAATATCTCGAAAGTTACAGATAACGTCCAAAAATATACTTCTTGAAAGGTAATATAAAAAATTGTATGTAATATATTTACCCAATTATGAGTCGAAGTCAATTCAATTGAGAATATGGAAGAATATTTTAATATAGAATATTTAACTCGAAATTCGATATTTGAAACAAAAAAAAACTAAAAATTTCAATGAACTAAGTATTCAGTTACATTCAAATTATTAGAAATAACTAGGAATGTATTCCGCATGATTTCATAAAATAGCAAGAATATAGTGCTCGTGATTTATTTCAATTTTTAGCATGCAAGGTTTGTAAATTGGATATCCCTAAGTGATTGGTCCCCCAAGTAGGGAATTTCACTTCATAACTTGGTAAGTCTGTGGTTGTCAACCGAATGGGGGCATCCTACTTGCATAGGTAGGGCATATGAAAAAAGACATAAATTCCTCCTTGAACTTGTATAGAAAAGTCAGTTACACGCTTAAACTATTACGGCGACCTATTACACACCTAATCTTGTTCAAAGTGACATTAATACCCCCTCAAAACCTGACATGACAAAAAGTGTATTCAGCTTTCTTACGGCGGCCTACTACACACCTATTTTATTGGTCATTATACAATTATGTATTACAATTTTTAATATATCAATTATTTCAATTTTCTTTCTTTTTAATCTTTTTATTGGTGGCCACAGTTTCTATAAAGCATTCACATTTTTCTTAATTTTGAGTTCTTCTTCTTCTAGGAATCAGTAGACTTGTCACCATTGATTGTTTGATGGAAGTACATCCAACACTCTACCTTTAAACAGGAACATATAAAAATAAATAGAGAGAAGTGCAGAATATGATGACTTAAAAAGAAAAGTTAATAATTTTCAACTTAAAATTCATTATTTTTTCGTTCGAACTTGCCGGAGGATTCACCGGAGAAGAATACTGAAAAATAATTACGAGAAAGATAATGATTCCTATTGAAAATCTTATAACATTTATGCATAAATTTCTTGATTATACTGCCTAAATTCATCAAAAATTCATCGAAGAAAGTAATTTCTCCATCTTTGTCTTCTCTATTATTGCAGGAGCACTACCTACAATCACCACAATGTCATTTTTATGTCTCAAATCATCAATAACATATTTGATTAATCATTAACCACTAATAATACTAATGAAATGCTTGATTTACATATTAGTTATCAAGATTTTAAAAGAATTGTACAGATCTGAATATTTTATTTATTCCCCCGCCAACAATGGTATTGACCATCGCATATCGCCTCCAACAATATCTCTCAACTTCATAAATGACTTATTGTATCCTATTTTCTCTTCAAATTTTTTTTTCTCTTCAATTTATGAACAATGGAGAATAAGAAGGAGAAGAAGAAGAAATAAATTTTAAAAAGAGAAAAGTATGGTGAGAGGAGGAAGTTTTTTCGCAAAACTGTGAGAAAATATCAAGAGATTAAGGTTTCCAAAATTAAAAAAATATTATTTATATATGAAAACGCGTGTACAATACTTTTTTTTTACAGAACTGAGATTGTCTTCGGAAGGGGCTATTAGTATCACCTTGAACAACATTAGGTGTGTAATAGGTCATCGCAATAATTTGAGTTTGTAACTGACTTTTAGGTACAAGTCAAGGGGGTAATTTATGCGTTTTACCTTGGACATATACATCATAATAGCATCTAGGTGGATCCACTATCTAGGTTTCATAAGGGGTCACAAAGTTAAGGAACTAGGAGGTTGTTGCTAGAAACCCTCTTCATGCTAATTCGCATCGTGATTTCCACCTCATGAGAACATTGGGTAAACCTACCTTCATTTTGGGAAAATACACCTCTCATTGTCAAGTTCACTTGGTGCTAAACTAAATTCCATTTTCAAAGTATCTTAGAGTCTTTCTTAACATTAATTCATAACATAGGTCTTAGCAGATTAGCCCCTAATATATCATGTTCATAGCTCCAAGGTTCAAGGATGATAAATTTCTTTCATCACAAACCAACATTATGTTAGAATATCACCTCATAAACATAGTAATAAGATGCACACAGGAATGACCTCGAATCCCTAATAATAATACACCTATCATCATCTCACTATTCATTTCATTAATATCCTGCTAACATATTCATAACTTCATCACATTCCTATCATACTAACATATTAAAATTTTAATGGAATAACATTATCAAGAATATATCAACATCATTACAATAAAGTGCTCATGACCTTGAAGATCTTAGCATTGGACTCCAAGAAAACCCATTCAACACTTCACCCCCAAACTCATGATATTCACCCAATAATTCAGTCATCATCATCATATAATAGTAAATCCTGCAATAATACATTCAATTACATCTCCCTTAATCATAAACCAATCCAATTCATAAGTTAGGGTTAGGAGAAGAGAGGTATTCATGGGTTTTTTATGGAATTAGGTCAAAGCCTAAAGTAGTACATCAATCCACCCATAACCATGAAAATTTCAACATTAATAATCAAATTAATACTAAGAAATCTAGTTAGAAAGAAGACCTATGAAATTGGACGAAAACCAGTTTTTTGAAGAAGAATGAAATGAAAAATTTGAAAAACATCTTCGGAAAAGGAGTCCAAAGAGTGAATAACCTCCATACATCAAGAATCCTTTGATATTTGTTAAGAAAAGTATTGTTCTTGAATACCTATATAAATCTTGATCTTCTTCTTCTATGGGGTCTTTGGAGTAGTGATAGAAACTACAGAGAGATGAGACCTTTTTGGTTTTGAGAGTTATGGTGTGTTAGGCTAGTTTAATGACTAAGGATACTTTAATATCCCTACAATAACTAATTATAACCGTCCCTAAGTATTATTTAATTAATTAACTAATTACTCAATCACCCCCACTTAAGTCGTGTAGAGACAGTGAAGTTGGGGTCAAATAACGAGACCTCGTCAACGCCCCGTCAACCACACCACGGGCCGTCCTGGCCAAGCATGGTTTGAGACTGCGGGTAAGTTTTTGGAATAATGGGGTACGCCACTAAGTATGGATCATGACCACCATCGACGGCTCGTCAGCCCCCACCCTCGTGGTTCCAAGCTATTTTTTTGACAACTTTTAGGGTCAATTATTTGGTCCTGCTCAATGAACTTAGTGGTCCTTGGGGAGTCGTACCCAGTTTTTTTGATACTAAATGTATAGTAACATATATTTAGAGTCTTATTACAAGATTTAACCCTCATACGACTCTTTAAACCCCTTCAAAACCTAAAGGCACGCTAGATCACTTTCACTAGTCTCCGGACGTCATGGTCATTTATTAATGTTTAGACTCTAATACTTACTAATCAAGTTAATTACCTTTGTTTACGCCTGGAAACACTATTTTAGACATTATAATCTAGGTGAGGCTCTAGCTAGGTCATTGAATTTCCGAGTTATAACAATGGAAGCCGTGTATATGAATCTTCTTATTCTCTTACATACTTCCTCAAAACTTAGTTCAAATTAATAGTTTATCTCAGAGGATTCTCAATTGAAATGAATGCCTTTCTTGAACCCTACTCTTAATTCTCTCTTGAATGTGAATTATGAATTCAAGAGTTATGGTTCATGATATGAAAAATCTCATGATGACAAAGTAGACTTATGGATAGATTTTCTTCATCATCATATTCACTTGCTCGAGTCTTGATACAAGTTACTCGAAGTTCTATAAGACTTCTCAAAAAGACTCTCTCAAAAGGTTCGGAAGAACTCTCAAAACTTAATCTTAACTTTAACTTGGATTTAAATTAATAATATAAGGTTATGATTAATGTCATGAATGATTTTTAAGTGTTTAGAAGTAGTTTTTAGTGTTTAGAACCAAAAGGATTGAAGATACACTTTCAATGATCTCAAACGGGAGAACCGACGGAAAAGAAGTGGGAGAAGGAGATCCTTGTATGTTCCGATCGTGGGGTGCCAACGCTTGATTTCAGAGACAGCATGCTTCTTGGGCTTAACTGGAACACGCCGCACTAGCATCTCCCCAGGCAAGGTTTTGATGAATTGTTGCTCTAGTTTTTTTTTACCCTGAATCGCATTTAATCGATCTATTTTCTCAAGTTTTCCTTAGATTCAATAAATCAACCTAAGTAAACACTAATACACCTGAAACAACACTCTAAACAATATATTTCATCACAATAATCATGAAAACCCTAACAAGACAAGATATATAATGAACCTCAAGAACAACTATCAAGAACTTGAATCCATAAACTTTTTGAGATGAAGGTACGCTGAAAAAAACATGTTTGGCATGTGGGTGAACTGACCCAACACTACGGAAGCTTACATATGTCTTAGGGATTAAACCCATGGCAAAATTCCACAACAAGACACCGGAATCTCGATGAATGCTTTATTCTCTCATCTTTTCTCTTTTTCCTCTTCTTTGTCTTCTTGAACTCTCGACTAAAATCCTACGTGTATATTAGGATTATAAAATTGAATCTAATAGGATTATCTGTCTAAAACTGAAAACAAATTAAATCTGGTTGGATAAGAAAAGACCAAAATGCCCCTTATTATTTTCTAATAAATTTCAGTAATATCCCGTATCCAAAATAGACCAAAAACCAGCTTTTCAGAAGAATCTTCAGCTGCAACCAACGGGGCCATCGACGGACCATAGACTGACACACGATCCGTCCTGCACATCCATCAATGGGGTCAGAAACCCCAAAAATCTCAGCCCAGGAAAATTTGGTTAAGTCATGATCGACGGACAGACCTACGGTCCGTAGTCCGTGACTGTCGATCGACACCCCATTCACCCACTATCTAACAAGATCCAGGGTTGACAGCACGGTCCGTAGATGGACCCACGGACCGTAGGTGAGATATAGCAGACAATTAGGGGGAAAATACACTTGGGTCAACTTCAAATGATCATCCCTCTTAGCATAAAATTAATTAGGTGTCTCATGACCTACCAACATATAGATAATTGAATTAGCTTTCCATAGCCACCAATCACGCTAAAATCCGATCTCCAAGTAAATAGTTATGCCTTTTATAGTAAAGGTGTGTCGAACAGTCCTAACCTACGGACCAAACAACGGACCATCGATGGAACGACAGACCATCAGTCCTAGTCATCGTTTGGTCCGACAACAACTTACCAGGGGTGTTTTGGTCTTTTACCACTTTGTTAAAACCCTAAGATACGTCGTTTTGACCTTAAATCCTTAGATTTTAGTAAATGTAAGCCTAGACACATAACTAAAACTTATCTAAGTCAAATCATTAATCAAAAACTTAGAAAATTAGAAGCAAGAAAGGAAAAAAGGTCAAGAACCCTAGTTCAAGAACACAGCAAGGTTCCAGCAGTTCCAACCCCGAAATCTGAATATTTCTCAGTGAATTTCAGGACCAAGTATGTGTGATTTCACTAGTGAGTTCGTTTCACCCATTGGGTCTCTAGTTTTCAGTCAGATTCTTGATTCCCATATCATGATTAGACCTAGGGTTTCGAGAACTTCAACAGAACTTCATGAACTTATTAGTTATATGTTCCAAATCAGATTATCATGTCATATTTGGTTTATTGCATGAATTTCAGAACCCTAGCTATGTATTTCTTTAGTTCTTGAATTACACATGCTAGGTTAGATATATCAGTTAATTCAGATATACATGTCTCAGTTATAAATTCATAATTACTAGATTAATTATTGCATTCTCGGTTTGCATGTTCAGTTTTGAGCTATCCAATATTTACAGAAAATTAAGACATAATTAGTTAACTATATAAATCCGTGGGAGTAGCATAATACTGAGTTGGACTAGGGTTCACCGAACACAATTAGTCCCAGAACTACTAGCCAAGTAGGTTGTAAGTCCCCTCTGTGGGCAATCAGTTTAGTGATCACGCCGGCATGCCTTTATACCTTTGGCAGGGTATGTTGGGTCCTCTCGATGGGGAGTATACATCGGACTCCATATTTAGCTCATGTGGTTTTATTATCAGTTATTAGTAGCTCCCACAATTCAGTCAGACTCTCTTGCATTGACCATTTATCAGTATACTAAATATCCAGTTTTAGAATGTTATAAATTGGTCATTAAATTCAGTTAGCTCAAAATTCTCTATATCTTGTTCAGATTATTATACTTGCTTTTGTGCTTGTTCAATTATGTTTTATTTCAGCTTTATTCAATCCTACATGCTCAGTACCTTTCAAGTATTGACGCATATATGCGCTACATCTTCTCATGATATAGGTTTAGGTTCTCAGCATCAAGATAATGTATAGATTGATTTCTAATCTTCAGTTCAGCAGATTTAGTATTGAGTCCTCATTCTCGGAGGACGATAATCATGAGTTTGTTTTCAGTATTTAGTCTTTTAGTTTCAGTTTTTGCTAGATTTAGCTGGGGTTTGTCCCAGTATTTCTTATTTAGTTTAGAGGCTATTTTCAAACATAGTTAGTTTTAGCTTAGTATTGAGTTAATATTTCATTTGTATTAAACTCATTGTTTTCAAATATCTCAGTTATAGAATATAGGTATTCCCCATCGTTTGAGTTTAAATCATAATTTAGCTTCCGCATCAGTTTATATTATTTAGTATGCTCATGATCATGCCAGCAGGGTTAGCTTGGGATCACTTGTGGTCCTAGGTTCCGTGTCCATGTCTAGGGGGTAGTTCAGGGCGTGACAAAACTTTGTATCAGAGCACTAGGTTCAAAGAGTACTAGGATGTCTGAAAAGCCGCACTAAGTAGAGTCTTTTTCATGGTGTCTAGTGCACCACATCTAATGAGAGGGAGGATACAAAATGTTATAGGAAAACTTCACTTTCTTGTTACTCTTATTGAGCGTAAGGTATGATCTGATTCCATCCTAACTCGAGTTTGTGCACTTAAGATCATGTCTTCTCAAAGAGATTGGGCATGGAATGCTTATGCACGCAATGCTAATGAAGTTCCTCTAGTACCAGATAAGGAATTTCAAATGTAGAGTTTCAGAACGCCAATTCAGCTTTTGGTTCAGAGTATGTCCAACCAAAACAATTGGTAGGTTCTAATGCCTACTAATAGAAATGACCGATAAGTGGAAGCCAGAGTTTGAGATTTTGTTAGGATGAATCTGCCGAAGTTTTTAGGGTCGCAAGTTGGTAAGGACCCACAGAAGTTCATTGATGAGGTCGATAAAATATTTGGTGTGATGTAAGTAACTAGTAGTGATAAGTTTGATTGGTATCCTACCAACTCAAGGATGTAACTCACATATGGTTCACACACTGGAAAGACAATAGACATGGCGTTGTATTTTGTAACTCAGTATAGCAGTCCAATTTAATGTTTTCCAGAAAATCTCTCAGAATCTTTCTCAGTCTCTACTCCAGTCAGTGACCCAATTATAGCTAGACGGGTATACAGAAATTTCCCTATCACAGTCTCTCAAAAAGTCACCTCAATAGATCTTGTAGAGTTAGAAATGGTAGACTTCGATGTCATTCTAGGCATGGATTGGTTATATTCCTGTTATGCCTCAGTCGATTGTAGAACTAGGATTGTTCATTTCCAGTTTCCAGATGAACCAATCCTAGAATGGAAGGGTAGTAGCTTAGCGCCTATGGGTCGATTAATTTCTTACCTTAATGCCAGAAATATGATCTCTAAGGGTTATCTCTATCATCTAGTTCGGGTTAAGGATTCTAGAAAACAGGGTTACCTCGTACTCGCAGATAACATAACTCAATTTGGGTAAACTTTAAATGAGCATAACTCTCATTGAAAAATGAATTAAGTGTCTCATGACCTACCAACAGATAGATAATTGAATGAGCTTTCCATAGCCACGACCTTTCTAAAATCCGACCTTCGACTAAAAAGTTATGACCGTTTTAGTAAAGCCCTGTCGAAAAGGCCCAACCTACAGACCAAACGACGGACCGTCGATGGAACGACATACCATCAGTCCTAGTCGACGTTTGGTCCAACAAAAACTTACCCAACGGTCTTTTAGTCTTTTTTTCATTTTGTTTAAACCCTAAGATACGTCGTTTTGACCCTAAATCATAAGATTTTTGTCAATTTAAGCCTAGAAACATAACTAAAACTTATATAAGTCAAATCATTAATCAAAAACTTAGAAAATTAGAAGCAAGAAAGGATAAAGACATCAAGAACCCTAGTTCAACGCAGCAAGGTTCCAGAAGTTCCAACCACAAAATTTGAATATTTCACCGTGAATTTCATCACCAGGTATGTGGGATTTCACTAGCGGATTCCTTTCACCCATTGGGTCCCTAGTTTTCAGTCAGATTCTTGATTCCCTTATCATGATTAGACCTAGGGTTTCCAGAACTTCAACAGAACTTTACGAACTTATTATTTATATGTTTCAAATCAGATTATCATGTCATTATTCAATTTATTGCATGAATTTCACAATCCTAGCTATGTATTTGTTTAGTTCTTGAATTACACATGCTAGGTCAGATATTTCAGTTACTTTAGATATACATGCCCATTTATAAATGCATAATTACAAGATTAATTGTTGCATTCTCAGTTTGCATGTTTAGTTTTGAGCTATCCAGTATTTACGAAAAATTCAAACATAATCAGTAAACTATATAAATCCATGGGAGTAGCATAATACCGAGTTGGACTAAGGTTCAACGTACCCAATTAGTCCAAGAGCTACTAGCCAAGTAGGTTGTAAGTCCCCTCTGTGGGCAATATGTTTAGTGATCACGCCGGCATGCCTTTATACATTTGGCAGGGTATATTGGGTCCTCTCAATGGTGTGTATACATCGAACTCCACATTTAGCTCATGTGGTTTTATTATCGGTTATTAGTATCTCCCATAATTCAGTCAAACTATCTTGCATTGACCATTTATCAGTATACTCAGTATCCAGTTTCAGCATGTTATAAATTGGTCATTGAATTTCAGTTAGCTCAGAATTCTCTATATCATGATCAGATTATTATACTTGCTTTTGTGCTTGTTCAGTTATGTTTTATTTCACCTTTATTCAATCCTACATGCTCAGTACATTTCAAGTACTTACACATACGTGTGCTACATCTTCTCGTGATGTAGGTTCAACTTCTCAGAATCCAGATCACGAATAGATCGATTTCCAATCTTTAGTTCAGCAGATTCAGTGGTGAGTCCTCATTCTCCGTGGACGATTTTCTTGAGTTTGTTTTTAGGATATAGTCTTTTAGTTTTAGTTTTTGCTAGATTTAGTTGGGGTTTGTCCCAGTATATCTAGTCCAGTTTAGAGGCTATTTTCTTAACTGGACAGCCAGCTTCAAAATGTTATATCTCACTCATCCAAACTCAAAACTTAGGAAACTAGGTGGAGTTAGAAAGATAATTCAAATATCTTTCCTAAGGTATATTGGAGCAAACCTAACTCATTATATGCTAGGAGTTATGGTCTTTTGAAGTTGACATAAACTTCAAACTTAGCCTAACTCTCCAAATTTCTGTTTTTTGTTATTTTTAATTTAGTTCTTTTTTAGATGTCAAGATGCTATTTCTAGTGACCTTAACACTAAAGAAATTTTTAATTCCTTGGTAAAATCTAACTCACTAGAAAAAGCGGCTCAAGTCTTAGCTCAAATTTTTTTGGGGTGTTACATTGATTTTCTCCTTTCTATTATTAAATAGTTGTAGTGTTTCATATTAAAATAAATTTTAAAAATACATAAATCAGATTTATAACAAACTTAAATATTGACACTTTTGATAAATATTGAAAATATAGCGAAGGGATCCTATTAAATTATTAAATATCGATATTTTGAAAAATTTCCCTTGTTAATATTTGTGTGTCCCAAATAAATAAAAAAGCCCATAAATAATTTTTAATAAAAAATAAATCTCATTGTCAAGCTTATCACTTGATGGAAGGATCAGATTAAATCTAATCTTATATAAAATGGTACTTTCTCCATCATTTAGGGTTATCCAATATACTCTTCACTTTTTCATAATTGACGGCAGCTAGATCAAGTAGGTAACTAGTTCTTCAACTCCACTTTCACTTAGTTTTTCTAATTCGGTATTACCATTTTATGAAGATTTTAATGTTAGATTAGTATGTTTAGGATCCTGTTTTGTATGTTTAATATATGTGATAGTATTAACATTTGTTCTTGATGTTTTTGTTTACAAAAAATTATCTAGAGTATTAAAGGATGACTAGAGAAGATCCTTATGATATCTTTATGGAGAAAAAATGTGATAAATTTTTTTACATTGTTAAGGCTATTCTTTGACAAATTTTTTAAATTAAATAAATCCCCTTAGGAAATCTCAAAAGAAATGAGTTATCGTAATGATTTTATAATAGTTGCACCGTCAATCAATTATCACATAATACTAATTTGGAGAAGATCTAGCCATTAATATCATTTTCTAGCAAAATTAGTTAATGACATGATCTAACTAATTTATCATACTTACCCCCTTAGCCTATTACTCATTGTGTAAATAATTTTTTTATATAGTTGTACTTAATAATTTTATTTTACTTAGTTTAGTTCTACAATAATTTTTTAGCAAATTAATGGTTTTCCAATACGATTGGTATTAAATTGAAATTATTGATTTTTTTCTTCGAACATTTCTGAGAGTGATTTAACTAAGCGTTGGTGCATCTACACATGTTTAGTCTTAATCATGGTAAAATACTATTATGTATTTTAGATTTAATTTATTGATTCTTAAAATTAGTAATTTAATTATGCAATATTATTCAAATAAATATTTACTAATTAGTCTTGTATATTGTTTGAAAAAATGAAATTTTTTGATGATGAATAATGAATTTCTTTTTCATATTTACGTTCTAATTATGATTCATTTACATTATCAATCTACTTAAAATAGGAGTTTTAAATTTAGGTACAAACCTAAGAATAACAAACAAAAATATAAATGAATTTTATTCACTTTCTTCCTTTCTCATGTCTCTAATATAGGCTACTCTACGACGGAAGAGTTTGATCAGAACAAAAAGATAATGTCATTGAGGCGTGAAAGAAATTTGCTGCTGAGGAAAGTTTATATGTTAGACGTGATTCACTAGGTTACATTAGAAGCCAAGGAAATGGGAATTGGGGTCCTAAAACATAAGCTTGACCAACTAGACAACAGTGTAATTTTTTACGAAGATGTATTTGAGGCAACAGAAAGGGAAATTAAGCAACTAAACCAGAAGCTTCAGGAGCAAGACAACAAGCAGTGGAAATTGAAAATGGGTTTACTGTATACTGTGAAGAGTGGGTTGGCGAAGTTTAAGATTTAAGAGTTGCAAAATAAAGTCACCGAATTGAAGAATAAATCGAAGATTCAAGACAAAGCAATTTATCACATGCGTATTAATGAGAACATACAAGTTGGAGAATCTTCTGGTGCAAACATAGATTGATACTTCTAGTGTATTATTGTATTACATTTACATGAATTTTGGTGACAATTATTTTTTATGAAGAGGGTTTTTTTATTTAACTTTTTTAATAGACGTGTAATTGCGTTTTTATTGAATTAAAGACAATTGAAAAAAGAAAAAAATGTGTAAGCATAAAAATACAACGTAAGTAATTGAAATCTATCAACTACGGGTCTTATAATTTTCTTTTCACATATTTGAATGAGGAAATGTTTGACGTTTGTCCATTACTATTTTTTTAAGTGTTGTAACTGATATACTTTTTCAAAAAATATTTGTTTAAGCCTTTTGTGTCATTTCTAATCAAGCAGTATTTTCAAGAAATTATTTATCATTTTTTCTAATATTCTTTTTATACATAATCTATGTTACCTAGATAAATAATATAAGTAACTTTTACGCATTTAAATTTTGCAAAGTTTCATTGTTGTATATTTTACAATAATCAAAGGGAAGTGTAGTGCATGAAATCTCTCATTATAATCAAAATTTGAGAATTATGTAGCGTTATAGTCCCTAAATTATTTTATACTAAAATAATTCTTATAGATCATATATTTGTCTACATATATTTGAAACACGGTAAAAATATATGTTTATTAGGTTAAGGATGACCGCTCTCTATGGATATAATACATATAAAAAGTTACAATATACTACGTTAGCATTTGACCATATATTTGATAGAAAATCTAATCTTTTAATTTTTTTTTAATTCTCAAGAAACATTGAATATTCTTACCAAGTAAAATGCACGTCAAAAATCACTATCACGATCTAAAACCAAATGATAATTGCACTTACCATAAACCTTTACTAGGAAAATCGGATTCTAAATACAAGCACTAAATCAAATAAGCTAACAATTAAATAGGTTGGAAGAAAACTAGACAAGGATTGAGGCCTTAGTATAAATATAGACGTAATGGTACAAATTATACATAAATAGTTCGAAAGTTACTAATAGCGTCCAAAAATATACTTCTTTTAAAAAATACAAACGGATCATATGTAATATATTTACCCAAATATGATTGTGGGAGTCAATCCACTAGATAATATGGAAGAATATTTTCAATATAGAATATTTAACTCGAAAATCGTTATTTAAAACAAAAGCAAAACGAATAAAATTTGCAGTGAACTAAGTATTCAGTTATGTTCAGATTATTAGAAATAACTAGGAGTGTGTTACTCATGATTTCATAAATTAACAAATATATTTTACTGGTGATCTATTTCAGTTTTAAGCATGCAAGGTTGGTAAGTTTGATATCCTAACCTGATTTAATTTGTCCCCCAAGTAGGGATTTTCACTTCCCAACTTGGTAGTCTGTGGTTGTCTATCAAAATGAGGGCATCCTACTTAAAAATGTAGGAAATATACATCAATATAGAATCTAGGTGGATCCACTAGCTAGGTTTCCTATGAGGGCACATAGTTAAGGAACTAAGAGGTTGTTGCTAGAAACCCTCTTTATTCTAATACGCATCGTGGTTTCCACCTCATGAGAACATTGGGTGAACCTACCTTCCTTTTTGGAAGGGACACCTCTCATTTCAAGTTCACTCGGTGCTAAGCTATATTCCATTTTCGAAGTATCTTATAGTCTTTCTTAACATTAATTCATAACATAGGTCTTAGGATATTAGCCCCTCATATATCATGTTCGTACTCTGGGTTTCTAGGATAAGAAATTCCTTTCATAACAACCCAACATTATGTGAAAATATCATCTCATAAACATATTAATAAGATGCATATAGGAATGACCTCGAATCCCGCATAATAATACACCTATCATCATCTCACAATTAATCACATTAATATCATGCTAACATATTCATAACTTCATCACATTCCTATCATACTAACATATTCATACTTCAATGGAATAACATTATCAAGAATAGACTAACTTTATTACAATAAAGGGCTCTGACCTTGAAGATCTTACCATTGGCCTCCAAGAAAACCTATTCAAGACTTTACTCCCAATTTCATGATATTCACCCAATAAATCAGTCATCATCATAATATAATAGTAAATTATGCAAGAATACATTCAATTACATCTCCCTTAATCATAAACCAACCTAATTCACAAGTTAGGGTTAGGAGAACAGGGGTATTCATGGGATTTTTTATGGAATTAAGCCAAAGCCTAAAGTAGTACATCAATCAACCCATAACCATGCATAATTCATCACTAATAATTAAATTAAGACTAAAAAAATCTAGTTATAAAGAAGACCCACGAAATTGGATGAAAACTAAGTTTTTGAAGCACATCCAAATAAAAAATTTAAAGAACTTCTTTGGGAAAGGAGTTCCAAGAGTGAATAGCCTCCATACATTAACAATCCCTTGATATTTATAAAGAAAAGTCTTGTTCTTAAAGCCCTATAGAAAGCTTAATCTTCTTCTTTTATGGGATTTTTGGGGTGGTGAGAGAAACTAGAAAGAGATGAGAGATTTTGAGTTTTGAGAGTTATGTGGTGTTAAGCTAGTTTAATTACTTGGATACTTTAATATCCCCATACTAAATAATTATAACCGTCCCTAAGTATTACTTACTTAATTAATTAGTTACTCAACCACCCTCACTTAAGCCCTGTGAAGGCAGTGACTCGGGGTCAAACGATGAGACCCCGTCAACGCCCTGCCAACCACACCACGGACCATCCTCGCCAAGCGTGGTATGAGACTGAGGGTCCATTTTGGGGACCAAGGGAGAGGCGTCTAAGTATGGACTCACGACCACCATCAAAAGGGTGTGAGCCCATCGACGGCCCGTCAACCCCTCCATCGTGTTTCAAAACTGTTTTTGATAGCCTTTAGGGTCAATGGTTGGGTCCTCCTCAATGACCCTTAAGGTGGTCCATGGGGAGTCTTACCAGGACGTTTTGATACTAAACGTGTAGAAACCTATGTTCAAAGTCCTATTACAAAATTGAACCCTCATACGACTCTATAAACCACTTCCAAGACCTAAAGGCACACTAGATCGCTTTCACTAGCCTCCGAATGTCATGGTCGTTTCATAAGGTTTAGACTCTAATACTTCCTAATCAAGTTAATTACCTTTGTTTACGCCTGGAAACACTATTTCAGACATTAGACACTAGGTGAGGCTTTAGTCTAAATAATTGGATATGCGAGGTATAACAATGGAAGTCATGTATATGATTCTTCTCATTTTCTTACTTACTTCCTCAAAACTAAGTTCAAATTAATAGTTTATCTCAAAGGATTCACAGTTGAAATCAAAGGCTTTCTTGAAATCGACTCTCAACTATCTCTTGAATGTGAATTATGATATCAAGAGTTATGGTTCATGATATGAAAGATCTCATGATGACAAAGTAGACTCATGGATAAATTTTCTTTATCCTCATACTCATCTGCTCGAGTCTTGAAACAAGTTACTCGAAGTTGTATAAGACTCCTCAAAAGGACTCACGCAAAAGGTTCGAAAGATCTCTCAAAACTTAATTTTAACTTTAAACTGAATTTGAGTTATTAATTCAAGAATATGATAATGTTACTATTTATTTTAAGTTTTTAGAAGTATTTTAGAGTGTTTATAATCAAAAGGTGTGAATATACACTTTAAATGAGCTCGAACCGGACAACCGACGGAAAAGAAGTGGGGGCATAAGACCCTGGCGCGTTCCAGTCGCGGGGGGCCAACCCTTAATTTCAGAGACAACATGCCCCTTGGGCGCAACTGGGGCACGCGACACCAACATCACCCAAGACAAGGTTTTGATGAATTTTGCCTCTCGTTTTTTACCCTAAATCGCATTAAATCGATTTATTTTTCTCAAGTTTTCCTTAGATTCAATAAATCAACCTAAGTAAACACTAATACACCCGAAACAAAACTCCAAACTATCAATTTCATCACAAGAAATCATAAAAACCCCAACAAGACATGATTGACAATGAACCTCAAGAACACCTATCAAGAACTTAAATCCTTCAAGTTTTTGAGAATGAAAGTACGCTGAAAATAATATATTTGGCGTGAAGTTTAACTAACCCAACACTATGGAAGCTTACATACCTCTTAGGTATTAAATCCATGGTGAAATTCCGCAACAAGACGCAAGAATCTCGATGAACACTTCATCCTCTCCTCTTTTCTCTTTTTTCCTTTTCTTTTCTCTTCTTAAACTCTCAAATAAAATACTAGGTGTACATTAGTATTTTACAGGTGAATCTAATAGGATTATAACCCTAAAATAATACTAAAAATGAATTAAATATTATTGGATAAGGAAAAGACCAAAATACCGCTCACTATTTTCTGCTAAATTTTCTTAACTGGAAAGCCCAACTTCAAAAGGCTATGTCTCACTAATCCAAACTTGAAACTTAAGAAACTCGGTAGCGTTGGAAAGATAATTCAAATATCTTTCCTAATGTTTTTTTAGCACACCTAACTCATGCTATGCGAGGAGTTATGGTCGTTTTAAGTTGACCTAAACCTCATACTTAGCCTAACTCTCCAAATTTCAGATTTTTGTTTTTTTCCAATTTAGTTCTTTTTAAAACTCAAGATTCTATTTCCAGTGACCTAAACATTAAAGAAAATTTCAATTTCTTGGTAAAATCTGTTGTTCATCTTGTATTTCAAACATACTTAGAACAAAACTTTGAACATCATTGTAAGAAAACAAAGTTTAAGAACATTTTCACAACTAGAAAATTAAAACTAATAGTGAAACTAGAATCAGAAACAGATTTAAAAAAAATATATGAAATATTTTTCTTAAAGAAGAATTGTTGTTAATATGTGTCTAAACAATCTTACTGATTCAAAATAACTTTGCAGAAACACGAAGTTACAAGTTCAATGAACCTGTGAAGAACAAAAGAATAGAAGAACTAAAATTAATTCACAAATCTAAAATTTGTAAAACACGTACCAGAATCTGGAAAATATTTAATAGGAAAAAGATCGAGTCCACTGAACTCACAATGTCCACTTAAGGAAGTTATTCCCCTCTATTATCCGAGGTATGATTTGGAATATGACCTGCCAGGGTAAAATGATCTCAATCACCAGAGTATAGATACCAAAAACTCCGGTGTCAGGGAACCACTCAACTGCAGTAAAGCACACTTAGAATACTAGATTTAGAAGTTGATGAAGAAGTCCATGAATTCTCTATTAAAATAAGAGGAAATCCCTCAATTTATAGAAACAAAGGGTTGTGCGAAAAGGTTCTTATTGTGCCTTGCCGGAAAGGTCACAAACCTTTGGAAAAGTCACAATCTTTCAGAAAGGTCGTCACCTTTCATAAAAGTCACAACTTTCCATAAAAGTCATAAATTTGCAACTTTTCATAAAGTCACAACTTTTCATAAAAGTCGCAACATTTCATAAAAGTCACAACTCTTCATAAAAGTCGCAACTCTTCATTTTCCATTCACACCTTTTTAAAACCCAACAATCCCCCGCAAGAATGGGGAATGACTCGAAGACAGAGAAACGGACAAGTATGCGTACTTTACAAGCAAGAATTAATTGCATATGGATAAGTAGGTTTCCCCTTGGACTTTCCGTAGTGAACATATATCGGATATACTTGGTCAATCGGTAGATGCGATATCTTTGAACCGTCGAACTTTGGTGTATACCTAGAAAAACATATGTCACACAATTAACCTTTTACCATTTATGGTTCTTACGTTTGTGTTCGTTTTAGCCATGAACACCTATTGGTTTCATAAGTGTATAGAGAGATGGGCTTTTGACAATCATCTTCTTTGAAGCGGCTTACACTTCACACTCACATAGGTGATTCCTAACTGTGTTATCGCGTTGATACACTATTTGGTTAGCTCTGCAAAACATAGAAAATCATTAAAACCATTAAGCTTTATTAACTCATTAACAATCCTTAATGTTGTATCCTTGTCCCTGAGCATTGTCTTTATCATGAGAATGGATTGAGTTTGTTGACAATGACGAACCGTCATTCACAACTTTGTTTTTCTCCTTGAATCTAGCTTTTGGGATCTCGAGTCTGCAAGATAGATTTACCGCTATGATGACTTGTCTTAAGCTGTAAATTCATTCCCTTAGATGATCTTTTAACTTCCTCTCTAGTTAGGCCATTTTGTAAGTGGATCCAACACATTTCCTTTGACTTTACATAGTCAATTATGATAATTGCACTAGAGAGTAGTTTTCTAACGGTATCATGTCTATGTCATATATGACGAGACTTTCCATTATACGGCATGCTCCATGCCCTACCTATTGCATCTTGACTGTGAAAATGTATGCATACTAATGCCAATGGTTTGGGCCAAAATAGAATATCTATCAAGAAATTTCGGAGTCTTTCAACTTATTCACCGACCTTATCTAGAGCACCTAGCTCAAAAATCATTGTAGAGATAGCGATATATATCTCTTTTTTTATATTTCTAAGAGACTTCTCCTCTATAAATAGTAAATACATATCCACTCGTGAATTTTACTTCATTCGTCCGATGATTGAATTTGAATCATTATATCTTTCAATATTGTTGGATATTGTTGTAATGCAAGAAATAGTTTTAAGTATTATTTTAAATACTCCAAAACTCAATTTATTGTCATCTAATGAATTTATTTGGGATCACTTGTGAACCGACTAAGTTTAAAATAGCAAATGCTATATCTGATCGCACACACTATATGATATACATCATGCTTCCCAAAACTCTAGCACAATCCAATTGTGAGTCACTTTTGTTTTCACTCTTTTGAAATGCAAAGCAAACATTTATTGGAGACTTCGCAATATTGACATCCAAATATTTGAACTAATTAAGTAACTTTTCAATGCAATGAAACCGTGAAAATCCTAAACATTATGGAGTTCTACGAATTCTTATATCTAAGATAGCATTAGAAACTCCAATAATTTTCATTCCACTTGCTTTATAGCATACGTTTATTAGCATTTATGTCATTAGTGTCTCTATTGATGATCAACATATCACCAATATACAAACAAACAATGACCTTATGATTTTAATGTGAACACATTTATCACTTCCATCATTCTTCAATACATTTGCCGACATGGTTTGATCAAATTGTATCATTGTTTGGGTGCTTCCATAATGTGACTTAACAAGTTCATACACTTTCTTTTATTTATCAGGAACCACAAATCCCTCGGATTTTTGCACGCAAATTTCTTCCTCCAATTCTACATTTAAGAAAGTTCTTTTCACATTCGTTTGATGAATTTGGACGTTATATAACACACTAATAATTTTTGCATCCGAATGAATGTAATTCTAATTAAACGAGTATATATATATTGACAAGATCAAAATTTTGGTTTTTTTTTGTCTAAAGCCTTAGACACAAAGTCTTGCTTTATATTTTTTAACAGTTCCATCAACTGTTATTTTACTTCTAAGGATTTACTTTAAAACCCAAAGGTTTATTTTCTTGAAGAAGATCAATTAACTTCCAATATTGTTAATTGACACCATCTTTCCAAAGAATGTGTCTACAGAAGACACATGAAATGTTACAAAATAATATTTGAAGGAAGTAAATGTCCTTTAACATTTACTAAGCATCTGAATCTCTTTATTTAGTACATCATCCTTTCATTTCCTAGGCCTTTTAGACCCTTCTCTAGACTACTCAAGTCCAATTTTAAAGTCCACAGTCATAGGTCCTATTTTAATTCTTTTAAGAATAGGAACTTGGAATTTGACTAGATACTCCCACACTTTGAAATATTTCAAGTTGGATTTCCTTCCTTTCAACTTCACATATGGAAAAGATTGTACTCTGATCAAACAAAATCGCTTTCTTTCTAAAAAGAAAAAACTTTTTGTTGTTCCCTTTTGCAGTAAGGATAGTTCCTCCACACAAGGATTGTGTAAACCCGAACTTATAAATAATGCATCCATCATTTCTTTTAACGTTCGGTTTTTCATTAGATTGAGGTGAATATGATAGTAGTTTTATTGATATTCCACTTTCCAAACATAATTCTGCACAATGAGATTTATACTCTCCATTCGTATCACTTCTTATATTTTTTCACACTGATTTTCAACTTCGATATTACATTATCTAGACATTTCTATTGCTTCATCCTTACTATTCAGCAAATAGACATAGTCATTTCTAATGCAATTCTCAATAAAAGTAACAAATACTTTTTTCCACCATGAGATGGTGTTAACTTCATATCACAAATGTGAGTGTAAATCAATTCTAAGGTATTAGAATTCCTTTCAACAGATTTATAAGAATGCTCAACATACTTAGATTCTACAAAAAACTTGACATTTTTATTTATTGCACTCAAAGTTAGGGAAAACTTCTAAGTTGATCAGCTTTTCTTACAAGGTTTTGTAATTGAGATGCCCCAAGTGTTCATGTCACAAACATTGACTCAAGCAAGTAAGAACAAGTAAAAATATTGCGTTTGAAAAGCTCTTCGCGACGTAGCTTTTTCCTCACTAATATTTTGATCCTATTTCTTACAATTTTGTGTGATACAAACATTGTTTAGATTGTCAAATGTCCTTTTTAGAAGAACATTTCCATAACTTTCAATATGATTGTTATAGAACTACCCATTAACAAAGTTTCATTGTGTTCAATAAAGACAATATAGTCCAAATGTTATTTTTACAAAAGCATAACAAATGACTATTCACCAATATTCATGTCTATGCAAATACTTTTATTATAATAGACATATGTTTTCATAAAAAAATCACAACATTTTAAGTGATATTTTTTTTCCATAAAAGAACACAATTATTTTGAACAAGTATATATATAATTTGGATGTTTCATACTAGTCACACTATATACTAGTAATAGAGAAACTCAACAACCACAATACCAAATATACTCCAAGAATTTTGTGGGTATAACATAATACAAAAGTATCATTAAATTTCATATCTTTTGCTCCAAAGTCAAATTAGACACCAAGTCTAATCTTAAGCAAATAACCCCCACATTTCAAATGTGATCTCGAAATATTTTTTCAAGTATTTGAAAATAGTTTTCCACATATTTTAATGTTGGAAACATTATTCTACGAAAGAATTATAGTGCTGCAATTCTCTTTGACAATGTTTACACAATGTCAAAGTTCATTCCATAGAGACACAAAATCACAAATTCTAAGTCAGTGGTATTCTTCCTCTATCATAAATAGACATACCACTTAGTATTTTAAATACTAACAATTAAAAAAAAATTGTACAATTTATTTCTATATTACATTGAAGTTTATAGAATATCAAAAGTACAACACTGACTTATTATGTGATGTTTTCATATTCTTCAAACCAATTGCATAGTCCAATTTATCCAGAGTATAAAACCACAAAAGTTTTTAGTCTACAAAAATCAGACACACTAACATTTCTCATGGAGTACAAAACTACAAAAGTCTTTTTTTTCTCCTAACAGAATAACACATATTCTTTATCACATAGAAATGTTTTTCTTATCAAATAGTCTTCCAACTATAACATTTTGACATACTATTTTATTAAACAAAAAATATGCATCTCTCATTTCTGCAAACTAAAGAATTTTAAATGCAACAATATTTGCGAAGTAAATTCATTCCACAACATAAGGTTTGCGGATCTTTTTCCAAAGATACACATAATAAAAAAAATCAAAGATGATAACTCTTGGAAACTATTTTCCTCCTTAGACAATTTAAAAAGAAGGTTACCTGGTAATCTTTAAACGGAATAAAATTTTCTGTTACATTCTCACTTCAACCTTGCTAAACAAAGCAACGAATTATGGAGAAGTAATGCATTTATCTTCTACTTCCATAATCAAATTCTCTCAATCAGTAGAATACAAAAAATAATAATAGTATAATAATTTCCTTAAGATTATTGTTCATCTTGTATTTCATACATACTTGGAACAAAACATTGAACATAATTGTACAACAAAGTTTAAGAACATTTTCACAACTAGAAAATTAAAACTAGTAGCGAAACTAGAATCAGAAACAGATTTAAAAAAATATATACAAAATATTTTTCTTAAAGAAGAATGGTTGTTAATATGTGCCCAAAGAATCATACTAATTCCAACAAACTCTACCGAAACACGAAGTTACCAAGTTTAATGAACCAGTAAAGAACAAAAGAATAGAAGATTTGAAATAAATTCACAAATCTAAAATTTGTAAACCACATACCAGAATCTGGAAAATTTTTAATAGGAAAAAGAGCAAGTCCACTAAACTCACAGTGTCCCCTTAAGAAAATTATTCTCCTCTAGTATCCGAGGTTTGATTTGGAATATGACCTCCCAGGGTAAAATGATCTCAATCACCAGAGTATAGATACCAAAAACTCTGGTGTCAGCGAACCACTCAACGACAGTAAAGTACACTTAGAATATAAGATTTAGTAGTTGAAGAAGAAGTCCATGAATTCTCTTTTAAAATGAGAGAAAATCCCTCAATTTATAGAAAACATAGGGTAGTGCGAAAATGTTCTTATTGTGCCTTAACGAAAAGGTCATAAACCTTTGGAAAAGTCACAATCTTTCTGAATGGTCGTCACCCTTCATAAAAGTCACAACTTTCCATAAAAGTCACAACTTTTCAAAAAAGTCACAACTTTTCATATAAGTCGCAACATTTCATAAAAATCACAACTCTTCATAAATGTCACAACTCTTCATTTTTCATTCACACCTTTTTAAAACCCAACAAAATCTCACTCACTAAGAAAAAGGGCTCATATCTTCGCTAAAAAATTTCTGGGGTGTTACATTGATTTTCTCCTTTTTGTTATTAAATAGTTGTACTGTTTCAAATTAAATTTTTTTTAAAAAAATACATAAATCAAATATATAACAAACTTAATTATTGAAACTTCTAATAAATATTGAAAATGTAGAGAAGGGATCCAATTAAATGCTTAAATATAGACATTTTGAAAGTTTTCCCTTGTTAACATATGTGTGGCCCAAATAAAAAATAAAACCCATATATAATTGTTATTAAAAAATAAATCTCATTTGTCAGACCTGTCAATTTATGGACGGACAAGATTAAACCTAATCTTCTATAAAATGGTCCTTTCTCTATCAATTAGGATTATTCATTATTCTCTTCATTTTTCATCATTAACGACAGCGAGGGCAAGTAGGTAACTAGTTCTTCAACTCCGGTTTCACTTAGTTCTTCTCATTAGGTATACCATTTTGAAGATATTTATGTTAGATTAGTATGTTTATGATCCTATTTTGTATGTTTATCACATGTGATAGTATGAACATTTGTGCTTGATGTTTATGTTTATAGAAAATTATCTAGGGTATTAAAGGATGACTAGAGAAGATCCTTATGATATCTTTATGGAGAAAAATTATGATAAATTTGTTATATTGTTAAATTAGTATGTTTAACAATTTGTGAAAATATTTATCTTAGATTAGTATGTTTAGGATCCTATTTTGTCTGTTTATTATATGTGATAGTATGAACATTTGTTCTTGATGTTTATGTATACAAAAAATTATCTAGGGTATTAAAGGATGACTAGAGAAGATCCTTATGATATCTTTATGGAGAAAAATTATGATAAATTTGTTAAATTGTTAAGGCTATTCATTGACAAAATTTTTTTAATCAAATATATCCCTACAAGAACCCTTAAAAGAAAATAAGTTATTTTAATGAATATATAATAGTTAATGCTAATTTGGAGAAGATCTAGCAATTAATATAATTTTCTAGCACAATTAATTAATGACATACGATCTAACTAATTTATCTTACTTACCTTCTTAACCTATTACTCAATGTGTTATTTTTTAAAAAGTAAGTTTATAAATAATAAAATATTTATATAGTTGTACTTAATAATTTTATTTTACTTAATTTTGTTCAAAATAACTTTTTAGCAAATTAATGTTTTTCTAACACAATTGGTATTAAATTGAAATTATTGATTTTTTTCTTCAATCTAAACTCAAACCCATTGGGTCTTAACACAACCACCATGACAAATCTTTTCTCACATAACTAAGATACCCTTTTGAATCAATACTTACAACAATCAGAAGTGAGCCTGAATCAACCACCAGAAACTTAAAATGCACAGAATGCTAGATCAATATTTGTTATTGTAGATAACTTTTAAGAAAGGTAGATCTAGACCCAATGCACCCTTCATTCAATCACACATATTAGGAACATGACCTCGATTAAAATATTATGAATATTAAGACTATCAGACAACTCTAAGTATCCATGGTAGCACTTCTAAGAATTCACTTAAGCAAGGTGGTGACCGTAGAATTACTAGTATACTTCAATTATCCCAATAATATGAAATCTTTGGTAACTGAAATAAACAAGTCTAACAAAAGATGTCACCCTACCAAGAGGACAACCACATGATCGGTATTCCCGATCCACCACTAGGAATTCACACATAGATATAAAAAGACGTGCACATTCAAAACTTTATCCAAATCGAAATAGATGTCCATATTAGTCTATATCGTCTCAACAACAAATTAGTCTCAATCCCCTCAAAATCTTCATTAACCATGTAGAACTATAGGTCTACACCGTTGAACATTCATAAGTTACCTATCATATTTTGAATAATCTAGCTAGACAAAACCATATAAAATATTTCACACATTATTGTTTGTCACCCAAACTAAAACTCCATCTTTATCAAAATCTATGATAAAACCTTAATAAGTCTATATCGAACCAATTCACATTCATAGTCATATTAGAGCTTATATATGAAAACTTATAAAACCTTCACTTCAGAGTTTATATAAGAGGTCTTATTCATTCACATTTCTTAAATTATTCCCATGATGAAGATTTTTAAATACCTTGAACTCTTTAATAGAGCAAAATTTTGTTTCCTTCACTGACTCACTTACCAATCTTAATAATTGACCAATAATCCATGAAATGCAACCTTATACTCTAAAAAAACATTATGTGAAACCTACTTTGGTATAACATCAATGGTAACAAAATTTACTATTCAAATTTAAAGTCCTTCCAAATGCTTCATACTCAATGTGGTCAATCATTTCTTACATTACGAATTCATACCTTGACGAAACACACTACCACAACCTAAACTCACCATGAAAACATGAGTTTTGAATCCAATTTGTGCAATTCAATCCCTTTATCTATCAACATTAGCTCATACCTTTAAGATCTTTCTAAATTCACGTATCTTAGCCTATAACAGATCACCTCTCTATTGATCTTACCGTATTTTTCCAAGCACGTACTCATTACCAAAATCAAAATTTAATCAGAGCAAACCAGAATCACATGTGTCTGAATTCAATTATCCATTCTTGCTAAAGATACATCTTTGGCCCTTATAATTCGAGTAAATATTTAAGTTCTCGCTTCCTTTCGAAGGCTAAATTACATCCTACAAATTCTTTCCATTTATGACTCTAGATCCTTTCAAGTCTGTTCGAGCGGTGTCTCAATACCTCCTATAACTTTTCATGCCAACAAGCTACGCACCAAATAGTAACAAACCACAACCTTAAATACTCACAAGTCGTCACTACAATACAAAATTTGTTTAACTAACAAACCTTATTATATAGTTGCATCTCAATCATAATCCCTCACGAACTCTTATTAGTATTATCATGCTTAGTTACCTCTTGTCATCACCACTAAGTCAATCTTTTCATCAATATGACACCATAAACCCAGTTATACCACAAACTTCAAAGGACTAACCCACTTTTATATGCACTTATACTAAAATCATCAATTACATTCACATAAATATAATATTTGAGACTTCCTTTACCCATAAGCTTGTCATTCAGGTATCTACCCATTCTTTTGGACCTTAAGATGAAATCACTGGTCCTCATTTGAAATCCTCGAGATACACTTCACAACCTAATCACATCAAAATTGTAACAATGGTCCACCACTAAAAGTTTTCTTACAATAATGCCTAAGTCATTCGTCTTTAGTAACAAGCTACTTGGTTTCTCAAATATGAATGCATTATCGAACCTTATTATACGATCATATGATACAACTTATAACTCCTTATGTAGTTTATATGCACTCTTAACAATCAACATATATTTTTTCATATACCACTAGTGCCACATCGTGAAAGTCCGTTACATCCACCACTAGAACACATCATACCCACCGAGAAGATCATATCCAAATAGGTCACACATTTCTACACATCAAATAGTTGTAAAATATTACCAAATCAGTTTCGTATCTAATCCAATTTAAAATATATATATATATATATATATA
>NC_028639.1:14126893-14132297 GCF_001406875.1 Solanum pennellii
TATATATATATATATATATATATATTTGTAGGTCAAGTCAATGTCAACATTAACACACTCCATAACCATAACCAAGGTTGTAGTTGAAATTCTAATCTCAATTTCTCAACTTCATTCTCATTATTCGCTAAGCAATCAATATATGTTATGAACACTTTACTAAATATAGTTTCCAAAGTTACACATCCCTCATCTAGCTATATTTATTAATTATTCAACTTACAATTGTTAAATCACTATAAATATTATATATACCATACACTTATTATTCTTTATTATTTCTGGGGTAACTAACCTTACTCAATCCCTTAAAATATGATCACACATTCTTTTCATTGATATACCATTTCCAACTTAATACAAGATCTAACTTCAAACTAATATACGGCACAACAACTAATCACATGAGGAACTACGCACGAGTCAACACATAAATGAGAGAAAAAATGGAATGAAGAGGTAATAATCAAAATGGACAAAGGATGCACGATAGAGATTCAAAAAGTGAAGATATTTCCTTAAAGTCGCTATAGTCTCTCAAAGAAAGTATAGACGTCTCTGTACCGATCCTCAAAACTCTAATTAGACTCGACTTTTACACAGGTGAGACCTATGATCCTAGAGCTATGATGTCATTTTGTGACGACCCAAAATATGATGTGATGAAACTCATCTTATCACATCACGACAAGTCAGCCCAATCTCTTAATTACGTGCAGAAATAAAACAAAAGTTCAATAATAATTTAACTTAATTCAATCCCCAAAACCTGGTCGTCAAGTGTACAAGGCTCTAATGTATTACAATGAATCAAAAGAAATATACAAGTCTCACATGACATTGTTCCTAGAGTAGAACAAGATCATAAATAGGAGTAAGAAGGTCCGCTGAAATGACAAGCAACTACCTCACAAATCTCCATATGAAGCCCCAGACAAGAAGAGGAGAAAATATCACAATAGTCCAGGCTAATAACCTACAAAAAGTTGTAGAAGTAAGGGGTTACCAACACACGGTACTCAGCAAGTAAACCTCTAACACAAGCTAAGGGGATAAAATACAGGTACTTCTTACACCCCAACAAATCTCCATAACTACAACCTGAATAAAACCAACCCAACCTAATAGTTAACCATTTACAAGAACATATCTCAACAACAACATTCTAACAATCACATATTCTCAGCGATAAGCTCAATATTCATCAATTACACCCTCCAAAACGAAGAACTCACAATATCAGCAAAACATAAGATCAAGTTCATCATATAGGGGTAACCAAATATCAAGTATAATCATAAAGAATGAAGGATATCATGGGATGCAATGTAATGTGACACCATGAAATAAAATGCCTCAAATTACCAAGTACTCTCTCAACCGTATATACATGATACTCCTCAGAAATACATCGAGAGTTCATGACACATGGGGTCCATATACCGAAACAGACTATCTCCACCTGTCAGTGCGGACAATTTCTACACACTATCATAAATCAAGTAAAATTCGCACGGATGATCTCCACGTGCCCAAATTGTAGTCATAACTTCTCTACCGCACGTATGATCTCCGGCTGTCCAAATAATCATAACTCGACCTCAACACCGACGATATCCACATGTTAGACCTTTACTCACACCCAATATCATGTCAATGCATCTGCACAATATGATATCAAATAAAGGGGATGATGCAACATCTCAATAAATCAAATGTCACTATGACATACATATAATCACCTCAATTATCATAAATATGAGGGTTCAGTAATGAGCATAATCACACATAATAAATCAAGTCAATAATATATCAGCTAATGCTCATATGCTTTGACATTATCATATTACAATCCACATTCTATAATAATAAACTATGTCTTTATAACACTGGTAGTCGTATGATTCTCGACCCATCACTCACAAACAATATATGACATTGTCCTTTATTATTCCTTTTCATTCTTAGAATTAATCAAGGTGGACAAGTCAACCCTTCACCAAGTCCCATTATTTTCAAAACACATGCCACAAGGAAAATACACGAATTTCATACACTTAACAAAAATTCACTCCCGGACTTGAGCCTTCCCCTTTCGTTGCACTTCCAACTCAAAGCAATCTATTCACTCTAAAGATCATAATAAGGATTCAAAACTAACAACACTCATATTACTATGTGTTTATTATTGACCCAAAAAATTCACCAAAATTTATAATCAAATTTATAATCTTGATACCAATTAATATATCATCTTTTCATATTTTTCCCAAATTCTAGCCTAGGGTTAGGTCTTAATTCCTCCAAATATCATATAAATGTAATGGTGTTACAATACACTAATATTTAATTACCCATATTAGTATACCTTAATTTAAATTGCAAATTAATAATCAAGCAAATCCAAAATCAACCCACTGAATATGTTAATCCCAAAATTGGCACGTTGGAGTAACCAAATATTTCAAATTTCATTTATTTGATTTTTAACTCCCAAATCCTATAGTATAATCATTAGCCAATCATTGAAAACAAATTCTTTCCAAGATTTCAAGAAAAAATTCTCAATTTCACATTACATAAACCCATATGCCTAATTCAGTTTCTAGCTATTCACACATGCACTAATTACAACTTTAAGACTTTGTTATTCTTGGTTACTTGGGTGTGAAGTTGTCAGTTCCCATGCCGACCGTCGATTTTCTCAAGTAAATTTTTTTGTTTTCCTTCTTTTCTTTTCTTTTTCGTTTGCATTTTGATCCATATTCCGTTCGTTTCTTGTAATGACCTGTTTAGTCGTTTTGAGCAGCAGATTTTATTTCTGGAAAAACTGTGTGAGTCGACGGAACCCACGACGGACCGTCATGGGCACGACGGGCCGTCGAGGGTGTCTCGTTCCAAAAGACATAAGACTTCTGAAATTTGGGTACTGAAATCGACTCTCTGAACTTGGCGACGGACCTGCAGGACGAACCGTCGTGGGCACGAAGGACCGTCGCAGGGGTCTCGTTCCAGAACACTTAGACTCCTGAAATTTGGGTACTGAAATCGTCTCTCTGAACTTGGCGACGGACCTGCAGGACGAACCGTCGTGGGCACGAAGGACCGTCGCAGGGGTCTCGTTCCAGAACACTTAGACTCCTGAAATTTGGGTACTGAAATCGTCTCTCTGAACTTGGCGACGGACCTGCAGGACGAACCGTCGTGGGCACGAAGGACCGTCGCAGGGGTCTCGTTCCAGAACACTTAGACTCCTGAAATTTGGGTACTGAAATCGTCTCTCTGAACTTGGCGACGGACCTGCAGGACGAACCGTCGTGGGCACGAAGGACCGTCGCAGGGGTCTCGTTCCAGAACACTTAGACTCCTGAAATTTGGGTACTGAAATCGTCTCTCTGAACTTGGCGACGGACCTGCAGGACGAACCGTCGTGGGCACGAAGGACCGTCGCAGGGGTCTCGTTCCAGAACACTTAGACTCCTGAAATTTGGGTACTGAAATCGTCTCTCTGAACTTGGCGACGGACCTGCAGGACGAACCGTCGTGGGCACGAAGGACCGTCGCAGGGGTCTCGTTCCAGAACACTTAGACTCCTGAAATTTGGGTACTGAAATCGTCTCTCTGAACTTGGCGACGGACCTGCAGGACGAACCGTCGTGGGCACGAAGGACCGTCGCAGGGGTCTCGTTCCAGAACACTTAGACTCCTGAAATTTGGGTACTGAAATCGTCTCTCTGAACTTGGCGACGGACCTGCAGGACGAACCGTCGTGGGCACGAAGGACCGTCGCAGGGGTCTCGTTCCAGAACACTTAGACTCCTGAAATTTGGGTACTGAAATCGTCTCTCTGAACTTGGCGACGGACCTGCAGGACGAACCGTCGTGGGCACGAAGGACCGTCGCAGGGGTCTCGTTCCAGAACACTTAGACTCCTGAAATTTGGGTACTGAAATCGTCTCTCTGAACTTGGCGACGGACCTGCAGGACGAACCGTCGTGGGCACGAAGGACCGTCGCAGGGGTCTCGTTCCAGAACACTTAGACTCCTGAAATTTGGGTACTGAAATCGTCTCTCTGAACTTGGCGACGGACCTGCAGGACGAACCGTCGTGGGCACGAAGGACCGTCGCAGGGGTCTCGTTCCAGAACACTTAGACTCCTGAAATTTGGGTACTGAAATCGTCTCTCTGAACTTGGCGACGGACCTGCAGGACGAACCGTCGTGGGCACGAAGGACCGTCGCAGGGGTCTCGTTCCAGAACACTTAGACTCCTGAAATTTGGGTACTGAAATCGTCTCTCTGAACTTGGCGACGGACCTGCAGGACGAACCGTCGTGGGCACGAAGGACCGTCGCAGGGGTCTCGTTCCAGAACACTTAGACTCCTGAAATTTGGGTACTGAAATCGTCTCTCTGAACTTGGCGACGGACCTGCAGGACGAACCGTCGTGGGCACGAAGGACCGTCGCAGGGGTCTCGTTCCAGAACACTTAGACTCCTGAAATTTGGGTACTGAAATCGTCTCTCTGAACTTGGCGACGGACCTGCAGGACGAACCGTCGTGGGCACGAAGGACCGTCGCAGGGGTCTCGTTCCAGAACACTTAGACTCCTGAAATTTGGGTACTGAAATCGTCTCTCTGAACTTGGCGACGGACCTGCAGGACGAACCGTCGTGGGCACGAAGGACCGTCGCAGGGGTCTCGTTCCAGAACACTTAGACTCCTGAAATTTGGGTACTGAAATCGTCTCTCTGAACTTGGCGACGGACCTGCAGGACGAACCGTCGTGGGCACGAAGGACCGTCGCAGGGGTCTCGTTCCAGAACACTTAGACTCCTGAAATTTGGGTACTGAAATCGTCTCTCTGAACTTGGCGACGGACCTGCAGGACGAACCGTCGTGGGCACGAAGGACCGTCGCAGGGGTCTCGTTCCAGAACACTTAGACTCCTGAAATTTGGGTACTGAAATCGACTCTCTGAACTTCATAACAGAATGGCAGGACGGACCGTCACAGGCGGGACGGGCTGTCACAGACTCTTGGTAAAAATCTAGTCTCTGAACTCTGTGACGGAGCAGCAGGACGGACCGTCGCAGGCACGACGGCCCGTCACAGGCTACGTAATCCCAGGCTGGGTCGGATTTCTGTTAGTTATTTAAGGGGCGTTTTGGACTATTTCCTGCTTTAGTTATATAGTTAGAGGGTTAATATTAATAAGTCTAATTACTTGGGGGTTAAAAGAGGTAACCTTGAGTTAATTAGTGGATATTATTTCATTTTAACTTAATTATATGCTAATTAGGGTAAAGGAAAGAGGGTTTTGAATAAGAAAAACAAAAAGAACAAAGAGAGAAAGAGAGGGTCGAACAATTGATAGAGAGAGAAACGAACGAAGAGGAAAAAC
>NC_028639.1:14135782-14145996 GCF_001406875.1 Solanum pennellii
TGAAATGTTAAGGTTTAGATTGGTTGGTTCGCTCACATAGGAGGGTAAGTGTGGGTGCCAGTCGCGGCTCGGTTTTGGGTCGTGACACTTTTTTTTTTCTTCATTTCCCATTTTGCTGATTTCAACGGTTTAGGGTTTTTCCCCTTAATTATCTATTTATTTAATTTCTACTATTATCAATAAAATAATCTTTTATTCAATCTAAAAATCATGTCACTCATTCTTATAAGTACTAAATTATTCATAAAAGCTACTAAAAGGATTAATATAAATACAAAGGTTAGAATTCATAAAAACGACTAAGAGGGTTGTTACAACATGTTTAATGTTAATTATGGTGAAATAATATAATTTATTTAATTTATTGATTCTTAAAATTAATAATTTAACTATGCAATATTATTCAAATAAATATTTACTAATTTCTCTTATATATTTTTTGACAAATGAAATTTTTTGATGATGAATAATGAGTTTCCTTTTCATATTTACATTCTAAGTATGATTCATTTACAATATCAATCTACTTGACTAGTAGTAGTAAATGTCAAACTTTATGTACAAATGTAAGAATAATAAAAATTATAAATGAATTTTATTCACTTTTTTCCTTTCTCGTGTCTCTAATAAAGGCTAAACTATGGCGGAAGAGTTTGATAAGAACAAAAAGATAATGTCATTGAGGTGTGAAAGAAATTTGCTATTGAGGAAAGTTGATATGTTAGAAGCGGTTCACAAGGTTACATTAGAAGCCAAGGAAATGGAAATCGGGGTCCTAAAAAAGAAGCTTGACCAACTAGACTTCACAGTAATGTTTTACAAAGGTGTATTTGAGGCAAGAGAAAAGGAAATTACACAACTAAACTAGAAGCTTCATGAACAAGACAACAAGAAGTGGGAAATGAAAACGGGTTTACTGTATACTATGAAGAGTGAGTTGGCAAAGATTAAGATTAAAGAGTTGTAAAATAAAGTCTTTGAATTGTAGAATAAATTTAATATCCATGACAATGCAATTTCTCAAAAGTTTATTAATGAGAATATACAAGTTGGAGAATCTGCTGGTGCAAACATAGACTGATATGTCTAGTGTATTATCGTATTACTTCTACCTTAATTTTGGTGACAATTTATTTTTCAGTAGAGAGTTTTTATTGAAATTTTTTAATAGCCATGTAATTGCGTTTTTATTTAATTAAAGTCAATCGAAAAAAATGTGTAAGCATAAAAATACAAGGTAAGTAATTGAAATCCATCAACTACAGGTCATATAATTTTCTTTCATATATTTAAATGAGAAAAATGTTTGACGTTTGTCCATTACATTCTTTTTAAGTATTGGAAAATAATATTTTTTTCAAAAATATTTGTTTAAGACTTTTTGTCACTTCTAGTCAAGCAGTATTTTCAAGAAATTATTTTGGAGAATCATTTTTCTACTATTTTTTATACATAATCAATGTTTCCTGGATCAATAATATAAGTATTTCTTACTCATTTAAGTTATGCAAATTTTAAATGTTATATATTTTACAATCATCTAAGGGAAGTGTAGCACATGAAAGCTCTCATCGTAATCAAAATTTGAGAATAAGTCAAACAAATTTCTATTTTTATATATCCTTATAGTCACTAAATTATTTTGTACTAAAATAATTCTTATAGATCATATATTTGTATATACATATATTTGAAACACAGCAAAAATGTATGTTTATTAGGTTAAGGATGTCCGGTCTTTATGGCTATACTCAAACATCTACATATAAAATGTTACAATATACTATGTTAGCATTTTAACCATATATTTGATAGAAAATCTAATCTTTTAAATTTTTTAAATTCTCAAGAAACATTGAATATTCTTACCAAGTAAAATGCACGTCAAGCATCACTGTCACGATCTAAATCAAACCATAATTGCAGTTACCATAAACCCTTACTAGGAAGGTCAGAATCTAAATACAAGCACTAAATTAAATAAGCTAACAATAAAATAGGCTGGAAGAACTTTCGTCAAGGATTGAGGCCTTAGTATAGATATATACATAATGGTACAAAATATACCTAAATAGCTCGAAAGTTACTGACATTGTCCAAATATATACTTCTTGAAAGGAAATATAAACGATCATATGTAATATATTTACCCAACTATGAGTCGGAGCCAATCCAACAAAGAATATAGAAGAACATTTGAAATATAGAATATTTAAATCGAAAATCGTTCCTTGAAACAAAAATAAAGCAAATAAAAATAGTAGTAAACTAGTTATATTCAGATTATTAGAAACAACTAGGAATGTGTTCCACGAGATTTCATAAAATAACAAGTTTATTGTACTGGTGATCTATTTCAATTTTTAGCATGCAAGGTTGGTAAGTTGGATATACCTAAGTGATTGGTCCCCCAAGTAGGGAATTTCACTTCACAACTTTGTAAGTATGTGGTTGTCTACCAAAATGAGAGCATCCTACTTGCCAAGGTAGGACATAAACATCATAATAGCATCTAGGTGGATCCATTTACTAGGTTTTCTATGGGGGCACATAGTTTTGGAATTAGAAGGTTGTTACTAGAAACCCTCTTTATGCTAATTCGCATCGTGGTTTCCACGTCATGAGAAAATTTGGTGAAGCTACCTTCTTTTGGGAAAATACAACTCTCATTGTCAAGTTCACTTGGGGCTATGCTAAATTCCTTTTTGAAGTATGATAGAGTCTTTCTTATCATTTATTCATAACATAGTTCTTAGGAGATTAGCCCCAGATATATCATGTTCATAGCTCCTAAGTTCTAGGATGAGAAAGTCCTTTCATCACAAACCAACATTATGTGAGAATATAAACACATTAACATATTAATAAGATGCACATAGGAATCACCTCCAATCCCTCATAAAATTAACTTATCATCATCTCATAATTCATCACATTCAAATCATGCTAACATATTCATAACTTCATCACATTCATATCGTACTAACATATTCATACTCCAATGGAATAACATTATCAAGAATAGACCAACATTATTACAATAAAATGCTCATGACCTTGAAGGTCTTACCATTGGCCTCCAAGAAAAACCATCCAAGACTTCACCCCAAATTCATGATATTCACCTAATAATTCATTCATCATCATCATATAATAGTAAAGTATGCAAGAATACATTCAATTACATCTCCCTAATCATAAACCAACCTAATTCACAAGTTAAGGGTAGGAGAAGAAAGGTATTCATGGGCTTTTTTTTTTATGGAATTAGGTCAAGCCTAAAGTAGTAAATCAAGCCACCCATAACCATGCATAATTCATCTCTAATAATCGAATTAAGACTAAAAATGTCATGACTAGAGAGAGAGTCTACACCCTGGACGTTGCCGGCACTCGAAGATCATTGTTGGTCCCCGTTCGAACCATTATCCTGGCTGACTACAAGCGGAAGACTAACTTAAGCATACAAAAGTTTAAAATTGAAATATAATTTCATAAACTCAAATTTTTAAAGTTTTAACTCAAATGAACAACTTTGAATAAAATAATATATTCAATAGCCATTAAATAAGCAATTTTAGTTTTTAAAACATTTAATAAAATAAATGATTAATACAGACTCTTCAACTACGCTGCCTATCTATGAAGCCTCTAATTGACAATGATGGAAGTGGGACAAGACCCACAACCTCATGAATAAATTTAAAGTAAATGAACTCCTCCGGATGCAAGGAGGCTCACCATAGGTAACACAATCTCTCGGATGTATAAACTAAGATCCTTTGATGATCCTGTATACATGTGTTTGCATCATGTGAAGATGCACGCCAATTGAATCAGTACATGAAATGTACGAGCATGTAAGGGAAATTCTAAAGTATAACATAAGCTTGATACTTGAATAAAAAGAAACATTCTTACCTCTTTTAAACTCGTCCCAAATCAAGAATAAGATATTCAACTGAAAGATTTAGATAATCAACTTCAAAGATATGATATTTGACACAATGAAGCACATATGAACTCAAGATAATCAACTTGAGGTACTCAACTCGAAATAGTCAACTCATGATACTTATTTGAATTCATTTCAATGTAAAGTAGTTTCAAACAAGTGCAATATAAAGAAAAGCAGTTTAAAAACATGATGTTAACTCAAGATAATAATATCATAAAAAATATCATGCTCCCTCTCAAAGTCTACTTGTGCAATACATGAGTGAAGTCTCATACCACTATTCATAATAAGAAGAACCCCTTGAGGAACCATGTAATTAATACTTGTGGGAGTTTCTTTAATCTACAACCACCATTATGAGCATAAGTGGTGATATAACGTCACGTCCACGCTTCCAGAACTGTCATATACTTTGCCGTCACATAGAACATCCTCTACCTAGTGGATCCACTAGCTAAACTTACGTGATCCTCTAAAAAGTCTGACATGTTAATACCCATGATGGATACATAGTTTACATGGGGACTTGAGTAATATAAAATATCATCCCCACAACAGTGCTAAATATTACTCCCAAAATATACTTTAGCTCATACTTTTAATAAAACTTCCTTCCTTTGGGTTGAGATAATTTACTGAACCCTTTAGCTTTAAAAAGCTCCTTTGTGAATCAATGTTCCCCTTTTTGTTCAAAGCTCTTTTGACACTCTTAGTTTCTTTTTTTTTAACTTAAATGTGAAACATTTACAAACCTTTAGAAAAGACTTAGGTCCCCTTATAACTTTTGAGAAATGAACACCACTCTTGCTCTTTACTTAACTTGAAACTTTAATTCTTAGGGAATACTTAGTTCCCTTATATCTTTTGAGAATTTAACTCAACTCTTTAGTCTTTCTTGACATGTAACTTGAGCTATAAATCAAAGTTAAAATGATTGTTTATGACTCTTTGAAAACTTTAAGAACTCACTTTTACTTGCTTCTTGACTTTTAAACTTGACTCTTTACTTCTTGACTTGACTCTTAGCTTTCCTTGAATTAAAGTATGGATTCAAGGTTTATGATCTCATTTTTATGCATGATTTCATGATTTTCAACTTGGAGAGTTCATGCGTAAATTATGAGCATGAATTACTCAACTCGGGAACTAAAAGGTACTTGTTAACTCAATATAGGAATAAGGAACTCATTACTCACAACTTACAACATGGAGATACTACTCCTCTCAATGATACTCAATTTATGGAAATCATGCGGAGTTATGGGTATGAATAACTCAATTCGAGGGTCTAAATCACTATATGGAACTCATGTATATGACTCTCTCATTCTCTTATTTTCTTTGTCAAAACTTAGTTCAATTCAATGATGGATCTCAAAGAATTCACAATTTAACTTAAAAACTTTCTTGAACTCTACTCTTAACTCTCTCTTGAATATGACTTATGAATTCAAGTGTTTTGGTTAATGACATAAAAGATCTAGGTGATATTGTACACTCATGAGTACATTATCCTCACTCTCATGATCATCTACTTGAGTCTTCAAACAAGTTACTAGAAGTTGTAGAAGACTCCTCAAAAGGACTCGAAGGAACTCTCTCAAAAGGTCCGAAAGAACTCTCAAAACTTAATATTAACCTTACTTTGAATTTGAATTATTATTTCAAGGTTAAGATTTATATGATGAATTATCTCCATGTGTATAAAAGTAGTTTAAAGTGTTTAGAATCAAAAGGAGTGAATATACACTTTAAATGACCTCAAACAGGACTACCGATGCAAAAGAAGTGGGGGAAGGCGACCCTGGCGCGGGGCGTCAGCCCCTAACTTAAGTGAATTACTTTGGGCTCACTGCAGGCGTACCGCCCCATCTCTCTAGCGCCTCTGGGGCGCGCCACGCTAGCCCCTCTTCAGGGAACATTTCGACGATTTCCTCCTCTCATTTTCTAACCATAAATTGATTTCTTTTCTCATGTTTTTCTTCGATTCAATTACCCAAACTAAGTAACTCTAATACACTAAAAAAAAACTCCAAACAACCACATTAATCACAAGAATTCATCAAAATGCCAACAAGACAAGATATACAATGAACGTCAATAACACCTATGGAGAACTTTAATCCTTCAACTTTTTAAGAATGAAAATGTGCTGAAAAAAACATGTTTGGCGTGTGGATTAACAAACACAACATTATCGAAGCTTAAATACTTCTTAGAGATTAGACCCATGGCGAAAATCCGCAACTGAACTCAAGAACATCAACGAACGCCTTCATTCTTGCCTCGTTTCTCCTATTTTCTTTTTCTTGCCTCTTTTTGAACTCTCAACTATAACCCTAGGTCTATTTTAGGATTATTAATAAGAACCTAAAAGAATTAGACCCTTAAAATAGTACTAAAATGAATTAAATCCAATTGGATAAGGAAATGACTAAAATACCCCTTAATATTTTCGGCCAACTATCCTTAACTTGATAGTCTAACTTCAAAAGGTCATATCGCACTCATCCGGACTCGAAAATTAGCAAACTAGGCAGCTTTGGTAAGATAATTCAAAGATTTTCCTATGGTATATTTTACCTCACATAAATCATCCTGTTTTAGTGGTTATGGTCGTTTGAAGTTGATCCAGCTCATACTTAGCTTAACTTGCAAAATTTTAGAATTTTGCTATTTCCAATTTAATTGTTTTTGGACTCAAGGTGCTAAATCTAGTGAAATGACCTTAATACGTAAGAAATTTTTAATTCCTTGGTGAAATCTCACTCACTACTATTAACGGTTCGAGTCTTAGTTCGAAAAAATTTCTAAGGTGTTACGAAAAAAATCCAGTTAGAAAGAAGAACCACAAAATTGGATGAAAAGTTAGTTTTTGAAGAACATTAAAATCAAAATTTTGAAGAACCTCTTGCGGAAAGAAGTCCCTAGAGTGAATGGCCTCCATACCTTAACAATCCTTTGATATTTGTGAAGGAAATTTTTGTTCTTGAAGCCGTAAAGAAAGCTTGATCTTCTTCTTCAATGCGGGTCTTTCAGGTAGTGAGAGAAACTAGTGAGACATAAGAGCTTTTGGGTTTTGAGAGTTATGGGGTGTTAGGCTAGTTTAATGACTTAGGATACGTTAATATCGTCAAAGTAACTAATTGTAACCATCCATAAGTATTAATTAGTTAATTAACTAATTACTCAACAACCCCGACTTTAGTCATGTGGAGGCAGTGAAGTTGGGGTCAAATGATGAGACCCCATCAACGCCCCGTCGACCACACTACGGACCGTCCTGTCCAAGCGTTGTTTGATACTGAGGGTCGATTTTGGGGACCAAGGGGAAGGCATCTAAGTATGGACTCACGAGCACCATCGACAGGGCGTGAGTCCATCGACGGCCCTTCAACCCCTCCATCGTAGTTCCAACCTGTTTTGTTAACAACTTTTAAGGTCAATGCTTGAGTCCTCCTCAAGGACCCTTAGGGTGGTCTTTGGGGAGTCGTACCCGGATGTTTTGATAATAAACGTGTAGATATGTTCAAAGTCTTAGTACAAGATTTAACCCTCATACACTATTTAAACCCCTTCCAAGACCTAAAGGAACACTAGATCGCTTTCACTAGTCTCCGGACGTCATGGGTGTTTCTTGACGTTTAGACTCTAATACTTCCTAATCAAGTGAATTAACTTTGTTTACGCCTAGAAACACTATTTTAGACATTATACACTAGGTGAGGCTCTAGTCTAGGTCATTGGATTTCCGAGGTATAACAACGGAATTCATGTATATGACTCTTCTAGGTCTCTTACTTACGTCCTCAAAACATAGTTCAAATTAATAGTTGATCTCAAAGGATTCACAATTGAACTCAAAGGCTTTCTTGAACTCTACTCTTAACTCTCTCTTGAATGTAAATTATAAATTCAAGAGTTATGGTTCATGATATGAAATATCTCATGATGACAAAGTAGAAGCATGGATAAATTTTGTTCATCCTCATACTCACTTGCTCGACTCTTGAAACAAGTTACTCAAAGTTGTATTAGACTCCTTAAAAGGACTCAAAGGGACTCGTTCAAAAGGGTCGGAAGAACTCTCAAAATATAATTTTAACTTTAACATGGATTTCAATTATTAATTCAAGCTTATGATTAATGTTATGAATGATATTTAATTGTTTAGAATCGAAAGGAGTGAAGATACACTTTACATGAACTAAAATGGGACAACCAACGAAAAAAATTGGGGGCAGAAGACCCTAGCATGGTTCGTTCGCGAGGCGTCAGCCCTTAACTTCAAAGACAGCATGCCCCTTGGACGCAACTGGGCACGCCGCGCCAGCATCTCCCCTGCTGACAAGATTTTGATGAATTTCGCCTTTCCTTTTTTGACCCTAAATTGCGTTTAATTGATTTATTTTCTCAAGTTTTACTTAAATTCAACTAATCAACCTAAGTAAACACTAATACACCCGTAACAACACTCCAAACAATCAATTTCATCACAAGAAATCATCAAAACCCCAACAAGACAAGATCTATAACGAACCTCAAGAACACCTATCAAGAACTTGAATCCTTCAACTTTTTGAGAATGAAAGTACGCTAAAAATAACTTGTTCGGAAGCTTACACATCTCTTAGGAATTAAACCCATGGAGAAATTCCACAGCAAGACGCAAGAGTCTCGACGAACACTTGATCCTCCTCTCTTTTCTCCTCTTTTATCTTCTTTCCTCTTCTTTTATCTTCTTGAACGCTCAACTAAAATCCTAGTTGCATATTAGGATTATTAAATTGAACCTAATAGGATTATACCCCTAAAATATTACAAAAAAAGAATTAAATCTTGTCGATAAGGAAAAGACCAAAATACCCCTCACTATTTTCTGCTAACTTTCCTTAACTGGACAAGCAACTTCAAATATCTTTCCTAATTTATCTTGTAGCACACCTAACTCATCACGTGCTAGGAATTATGTCCGTTTGATGTTGACCTAAAACTCATACTTAGCTTAACTCTCCAAATTTCAGATTTTTGTTATTTCCAATTTAGTTATTTTTAGAACTCAAGGTGCTATTTCTAGTGACCTTAACACTAAAGAAGTTTTTTAATTCCTTGGTAAAATTTCACTTGCTACAAAAAACGGCTCTTGTCTTAGCTCAAAATTTTCCGGGGTGTTACATTGATTTTATCCTTTTTGTTATTAAATAGTTTTATGGTATCAAATTAAAACAAATTTTAAAAATACATAAATCAAATATATAACAAACTTAAATATTGACACTTTTAATAAATATTGAAAATGTAGCGAATAGATCCTATTAAATGCTTAAATATTGACATTTTAAAAAGTTTCCCTTGTTAACATATGTGTGGCCCAAATTAAAAAAAAATCCCATAAATAATATTTATTGAAAAATAAATCTCATCTGTCAGACCTGTCAGTTGATGGACGGACAAAGGTAAACCTAATCTTCTATAAAATGTTCCTTTCTCCATCAATTAGGGTTATTCAATATTCTCTTCACTTTTTCATCATTAACGGCAACTAGAGAAAGGAGGTAACTAGTTGTTCAACTCTGCTTTCACTTAGTTCTTCGCATCAGGTATACCATCAATGAAGATTTTTATGTTAGATTAGTATGTTTAGTATCATATTTTGTATGTTTAATGTATGTGATAGTATAAACATTTGTGGTTTATGTTTAAATTTACAAAAAATTATCTAGGGTATTAAAGGATGAGTAGAGAATATCCTTATGATATCTCTATGGTGAAAAACTATGATAAATATTATTACATTGTTAAGGCTATTCATTGACAAAAAATTTTTTAATCAAATAAATCCCTACAGGAACTCTTAAAACAAAGTCAGTTATTTTAATGAGTTTATAATAGTTGCACCATCAATCAATCATCGCATAATACTAATTTGGGGAAGATCTAGCCACTAATATCATTTTCTAGCACAAGTACTAAATGACATACGATCTAACTAATTTATCTTACTAACCCACTTAGTCTATTACTGTAACGACCTGTTTAGTCGTTTTGAGCAGCAGATTTTATTTCTGGAATAACTGGCTGAGTCGACGGATCCCACGACGGACCGTCATGGGCACGACGGACCGTCGAGGGGGTCTCGTTCCAAAACACTTGGAATTCTGAAATTTGGGTACTGAGATCGACTCTCTGAACTTCACGACGAAATGGCAGGACGGACCGTTGAGGGCTCGACGGACCGTCACAAATCCTTCCACAG
>NC_028639.1:14146211-14146691 GCF_001406875.1 Solanum pennellii
TAATTAGGGTAAAAGAAAGAGGGTTTGAATAAGAAAAATAGAAAGAACAGAGGAGAGAGAAACGATCGAGAGAGAGAGAGGAAGAACGCAGCTTTGGGAAGATAGCTTGTTTGATCGCTATTCTTCGGTGGAGGTAGGTTATGGTTTATGCTATTCGTAGTAAACTCTTAATAGCGAATGATATGTGTTGGGTGGTATTATAAAGTCTTCTATATGCTTAATTGTGTGCATGCATGATGTGATTTTATATATAATTGTGATGAAATTAGCATGATGAGGCTATTGAATCTTGAACCCTAATTTTACTTTGTTATTGATGATGCCTTTGTATAAAAGAAGGCTTGATGAACTAAAGAAGTGAGATTAGAGGATCGGGTGTCACGTTCCGGCACCAGGATAGTATATGGATCGGGTGTCACATTCCGGCACAAGGATAGTATATGGATCGGGTGTCACGTTCCGACACCTGGATAGAATATG
>NC_028639.1:14147964-14148650 GCF_001406875.1 Solanum pennellii
TTCTTGAGCCTAGAGCAAGGCAGAATGACGGTCACTGCGTATGAGGCTAAGTTTCGTGCATTATCGAGGTATGCCACCCAGCTTTACTTCAGTTCACAAGAGCGGATTCGCCATTTTGGGAAAGGGTTGAGGTCAGATCTGCGGATTTCAGCCTTACAGGTAGCGGCTACAGCGAAAACCTTTCAGGAAGTGGTAGACTTCGTGATTGAGGTGGAGGGAGTGAAGCCAGATGACTTCACCATGGCATCGACATCTAAAAGGTTTCGTAAGGGAGGTGAGTTTAATGGTTCTTACTCCAGAGGGCAGGGTTATCCAGCCCGACCTATTCATTCTTCACTGCAGACCGTAGTTCGGGGTCCACCGCAGACCGGTCAACACTTCTCTGAGTCTGGAGGTCATCCCAAGACCTCGTCGTTTTCACAGAGACCTATGCTTGAGTCAAGAGAGTGTTATGGATGTGGAGAGATCGGACACATTAGGAGGTTTAGCCAAAAACAAGGTTACAGACCCCCAACATTCAGAGGTAGAGGTGGTCATGGAAGAGGCCGTTATTCTGGAGGGCGTGGTGGCCGAGGTAATGGTGGTCACCAAAACGGCCGGGTTGACGGGCAAACTGGAGCTACTACAACACCACATGGTAGGGGCAACGGGCAGACAGGTGATAGGGCCCATTGTTACGCTTTCCC
>NC_028639.1:14152661-14153024 GCF_001406875.1 Solanum pennellii
TTATATGCTAATTAGGGTAAAAGAAAGAGGGTTTGAATAAGAAAAATAGAAAGAACAGAGGAGAGAGAAACGATCGAGAGAGAGAGAGGAAGAACACAGCTTTGGGAAGATAGCTTGTTTGATCGCGATTCTTCGGTGGATGTAGGTTATGGTTTATGCTATTCGTAGTAAACTCTTAATAGCGAATGATATGTGTTGGGTGGTATTATAAAGTCTTCAATATGCTTAATTGTGTGCATGCATGATGTGATTTTATTTATAATTGTGATGAAATTAGCATGATGAGGCTATTGAATCTTGAACCCTAATTTTACTTTGTTATTGATGATGCCTTGGTATAAAAGAAGGCTTGATGAACTAAAG
>NC_028639.1:14154232-14215755 GCF_001406875.1 Solanum pennellii
AAATATGTTAATATACTCAATCTAAAGAACATGTTTCCCAAAAGAGTATGATGTGGAGGCTTGAGTCCTCATAGATGTGGTTGGTGATATTGTAAATGATTCTTATACCTGTTCCATTCACCTGTTAAGAATATTAGTTGATTTTATGTTATTATCTGATATTTACTGTTTTCTATTTTGAGTTGGCCGATGATACCTACTCAGTACTCGTGTTTTGTACTGACCCCTACTTGTAATTGTTTTTCTTTGTTATTTGTGGAGTGCAGCAAACGTACCGTTGTCTTCAACTCAACCGCAACTCTAGTCAGTCTTCGTCAAGCCAGATTTCAGGGTGAGCTATTGCTTCTAGCTTGGACTGGATCTTCCTCTTCATGTATTGATGCCTTGAGATTCCGGCATGGACTAGCTTTTTACTTATTTTAGTTTCTTAGATACTCTTAGATTAGTAATTTGAGGATAGATGTTCTTGTGGTGATGACTTCCAGGTTTTGCGAATAATAGTATTGAGTTTTTATAAGTTATTTATTCAGATTTTCATTTATGAGTTTTAAGTCTTCCGCATTATATTTTGTTATTGATGGTTGAAATGTTGGGGATTAGATTGGTTGGTTCGCTCACATAGTAGGATAAGTGTGGGTGCCAGTCGCGGCCCGTTTTGGGTCGTGACAATTACTCAATGTGTTTTTTTATTTTTAAAAAAAGTAAGTTTATAAATAAAAACTTATTTATATAGTCGTACTTAATAATTTTATGTTACTTAATTTAGTTTCAAATAACTTTTATGGCAAATTAATGTTTTTCCAACACAATTGGTGTTAAATTGAAGTTATTGACTTTTTTCTTCAAACATTTCTGAGAGTGATTGTAATGACCCATTTGGTCATTTGGAGTGATAGAGCTTTTTATATCATAAAATAATTTTAGATAGATTCTAAAATAGGTATTTTGGACTATTCATAACTACAATATGAAATTAGTGGGGTTGTTTTAATAATTTATTTAGTTAGTGATTATAGAGAATAACATTAAAATTAATAGTGGGTCACTCTTACTAATTTTATAATTTTTAAGGTATACAATTAGGGTAATAATTGATCTGTAGAAAAGAGGAAAAGCAAGACGCACGATTGTGAAGAACATATTCATGGAGCGCTTCAGCATGGAAACGTTTGGAGGCATTGAGTAGAGGAAAAGCTTTGGAAAATTTGCTTGCTCGACTTCAATTTCATGGGGGAGGTAGGTTATGGTTTATTCTATTTAATAGATAAACACTTAATAGATATTGATATGCATTGAATAATATTATGAAAACCTCTGTGTATTTGATTGTGTGATTTTGTAGCTTTGTTTTGTGGTTCATGATTGGTCTAAATTAAGACCGTCGAATTTGTAATCTTGAACCCTCTCTATCGAAGTAATTCCTTGAATAAAGAAGATTTGATGAAATATTATCAATGAATTTAAATGTGGTGATAATACATGATAAATTAATAGTATTATTGGATCGGAGTGTCACGTTCCGATATGGTATTCTTTAAGCGGAGTGTCACGTTCCGATATGGAATTATTGTATCGGAGTGTCACGTTCCGACACGGTATATTTGGATCGGAGTGTCACATTTCGAAACGGTATAATTGGATCGAAGTGTCACGTTTTGACATAGTAACATTAAAGGAAATTGAGTTAACTTAATGTACTCAATCTCAAAGAACCCATTTCCCCAAGTGGTGTGGAAGCCGAGTCCTCGTCTGTGCTTGGTATTGCGATCGATTCCGTACTTGCTTGAGTTTTCACTTGTTCATGTTGTTTGTTGCTTATCACCTACTAAGTGCTATAGTTAATTTTATACTATTATTCTTTGTATATTAGTTACTATTTTGAGTTGGTCGATGATATCTACTAAGTACATGTTGCCCCGTACTGAGCCCTACTTGTGTTTTTCTTTGTTTTCCTTTTATAGACTGTAACGAGTGTACCAACAATTAGACTCGCCCTCCGTTCTAGCCAGTCTCCAACATATCAGGTTCCAGGGTGAGCTTTTTATACAAGCTTGTGTTGGATTCTCTCAGTCCAGATATGATGTCCTATGTTTTCACACATATACCATTTTCTTTTATTTTTGTGTATTTGATACTCTTACACTCAGTATTTGGAGATAAGATGTCCTTGATATAATAACTTTCAGATTTTGGATATGACATACAGTAGATTATAATGAATTTGTGTTTCTTACACTAATGAGATTTAATCTACCGAATTATGATTAGTATTTTGTAAGATGAATAATAAATATAAGTTGGGGTTGAATTCATTGGTTGACACCCACACTTAACCTCCTAGGGGGGCGAACTAATGAATTCAACCTTAACTTATATTTATTATTTAGCTTACAAAATACTAACCATAATATGGAAGCTTAAATCTAATTAGTATAAGAAACACAAATTCATTATAGTCTACTATATGCCATGCCCAAAACCTGAAAGTCATCATAACAAGGACATCTAATCTCTAGATTCTAAGTCTAAGAGTATCAAATACACCAAAATAAAAGAATAAAATGGCATGTGTCAAAAAAGATAGGACATCATACCATGACCGAGAGAATCCAACAGAAGCTTGAATGATTAGCTCACCCTGGAACCTGATATGCTGGAGACTGGCTAGAAGTGAGGGTGAGTCAAGTCGTTGGTACACTCGCTACAATCCAGAAAAGGTTAATAAAGAAAAACACAAGTAGGGCTCCATACGAGGCAACATGTACTTAGTAAATATCATAGGCCAACTCAAAATAGTAACTAATATATAAAGAATAATAGTATAAAATTAACTGTAGCACTTAGTAGGTGATAAGAAACAAACAACATGAAGAAGTGACAACTCAAGCAAATACGTAATCAATCACAATATCAAGCACACACGAGGACACATGCCTCCACACCACGCTCATTGGGGAAATGGGTTCTTGAGATTGAGTACATTAAGTTAAGTCAATATCTTTTTCCTTTAATGTTATCGTGTCGGAATGTGACACTCCAATCCAAAAATACCGTGTCAGAACGTGACACTTTGATCCAATAAAATAACTTTAAATACTGTTTTGTCCTAAATGACACTTAATTCTCAAATATAGAATCTGGAATAAAGATACACAACTGAACTACTAACTATCCGTGTATGAAGCCTGTAAAACTACTTTGATGGACGTAAAGACAAGCTCTACAACATTCTTAAAAAGAAAGACTGGAAAGCATAAAAAATGGTCCTCCAGAATACAATGTGGCTCACCACTGACCCTGAAGCTCAAACTGGATCAATGAAGCGTTTTGTGCTGATCTTGGTTACCTGCGTCTTCATCATAAGATGATGCAGGACAACTTGCATTAGTACATAGAATGTACGAGTATGTGAGTCAGATGCTATATACAACTATAAAGCCTGAAAGGAGTAAGAATGAACTTACCTTGACACTGATCAACTCATGATATAACAACTCAATATAAAGCAGTAAGCACACATGCGATATAAAGGAAGCTTGTAAAACAGTGTAGAACTTAGTTCATTAAACATAAAACAATAATATATTCAACTTTACTTATATATGAGAGTAATATAATTTATGTGGGAGATTCTCTAATGGTCAACCATTACTGTAAGCCTAAGTGATGGTACAACGCATTACCTCACATTGCAAGAGTACTGCTCTATACCTTGCCGTCGATATAGAACCTGAACTACTACGTGGATCCACTAGTATATGCTAAAAGCACTAAGGAATCATCTAAAAAGTATGATCCTTTCTCTCTCCATGTTGGCTACATGGTTTATGGACAGTTGAGTTAATATGAACTCGTGTCACCATATGGGTGCTGAATACTACTCCCAAAATACTTAGCTCATATGTGTTAAAAATATCTTCTTCTCAAGTTTGAGATAATTGCTCAAACTTAGCTTAAAAAATCTCTCCTGGAAATCATAGTTTCCTTTTTCTTTTTCTAAAATTAGCCATAGCCTCTATGGAAGTCTAGCTTCCCCTCTTTCCCAAAAAATTTTAAAACATTTTGTTTAAACTCATAGGGACTACGTCTTTGCTTAGCTTCAAACCTAACTCTTAGGGAATACTTAGTTCCATTATAACTATTGAGAATTTAGCTCAACTCTTTATTCTTTTCTCAACTCATTTCTTGATCCTTAAAACAAAGTTAAAATGTTTTTTTAAGACTCTTGAATGCTCTAGGAACTTACTTTGACTTGCTTCTTAACTTTTAGACTTGATTCTTAACTTCCCTTGGATTTGATTATGGATTTATGGATCATGATCTCAAGATTATGTATGATTTTATGATGTTTTGATGTACTTTATAGTGTTGGAATCAACTAGGACTAATAGGTACATCACCTAGGAACTAGTACGAAGAAATGGGGAAGAAACTAGATCTCCAGGTGACCCTGGTGCTCTAATAGGTGAGGGGCGCTAGAGCCTGATGGACAAAGACTGTCCTCAGGCACTCTGGCTGGCGTGCCGCGCCAGAGTTTGATGGTCAGAGTCTATCTTGAGAAGCTCTGGTAGGCGAGGCGCCCCATGTCCTGTCAGATGGGTTTTTCCGACCTGTCTTCGTTGATTTTCCACTCTAAACCTCCCAAACTTCCATGGATCTTCCCCAAAACACTTAGGATCATTAATATACTAAATAATAAATATATTAGACCCGTAAAATAGACTGGAAACACGAATAAAACAACTAAAGGTATGTTACAATTCAACTAACAAGGATTCAACCATTGTTCATCAAGTACTTCCATGTTCATAAATCAATCTACACTAAGCAATATGAATTGAATCAAATTGGGTGTGGGTGGAAGAACCAAACACCAAAATATCTCACATACCTGAAAGGGATCACCCCTGACGAAACTCTCTCAACGATCTTGGCGAAATCTTGGTCTTTTCTCCTTTCTCCTTCTTCAATTATATTTTCTCACAAGTCCTAAGCGTATTCCATATTCAAAAAAATGACCTAAGGCTTAAATTTCCCCCTAATAAACCCTTAAAATAAATTAGAAAATAGTAGGGTGAAAAGAATACTTTACCCTTACTAAAATTCTAATTGGACTTTCCTCAGCCCAACTTTTGAAAGGCATATCTCTCTCATATGACATCAAAAAAGCGCAAATTCATCACCGTTCGAAAGATATTCCCAAGGGCTTTACAACCATATAAAGAAATCACCATAATTCCTACTGAGGTGGGAGTTATGGTCGTTTGAAAATAACAAAAACTCATTTTTTTAAACTTAGGAAATTTTCCAGATTTCCCGATTTATTTCCAAAAATGATTATTCTTGATTTCTTAGCTTATACTTAGTTATTTCAAGTTACGAGATATTACAAGTTATTACCGGAATTTTATACCTTAAAATTATAAAACGTAGTAAAAGTGACCCACTATTAATTTTAATTTTATTCTCTTTAATTACTAACTCAATAAATTTTTAAAACACCCCCTCTAATTTCATATTGATGTTACGAATAGTCCAAAGTACCTATTTAGAATTTATATAAAAGTATTTTATAATATAAAAGGCTCTAGCACTCCAACCGACCAAATGGGTCATTACATTTGATATCAATTTACTTATCGTTCGTCCACGAACGATCAAAAGAAAGCGAGGTTAAAAAGGGTAGTTATCTCAACAATTTTTTCAAATTATTAGTTCTCAAAGTTCCACCTCAAATATATCAAACCAACCAATTGAGAACCTACACCTCCTCTCATACATTGTCTCAAATGAGACTATCTCAATACTCTAATGATAAATGTTGTTGTATGTAAACTCAACTTACAACGAAACTATTATCAAGTGAACTTTTCATCTGACCGATCCTCCCAATAAACCTTGACACAACCATCATGAAAAATATTACCTAACATAATTATGATAATATCCTTAACCAATATTGGCTACAATTAGGAGTGAACCTGAATCATCCACCACACACTCACAATGCACAAATCATCATAGATCTTATTAAGATAACATCCTCACAATCTAATATTTTCTCAAGCTTCAGCTATAAAGATATGATCTTAGACATCAAACAATTATCAAGGAGAATCAAACTCATCTGATCCAAAGATAGAATTGATCAAGTAACCACCATCGAGTAATATATCCAAGCATACAAAACCTCTAACAACATTGTTGAAATGCTAGATTAGTAGTTGTTATAGACAAACATTAAGAATGACAAAACTAGACACAATGATTCTCACATTACATCACACATATCCAAAACATAACACAAATGATGAGATAAGTTTTAAGGTTATCAAACAACTGTAAATTTCGTGGTAACTCTCCTATAAATTCTCATAATTAAGTTATGCGTGTTGAATCACTAGTATACTTCAATTACTCAAAAAACACCAAATCTTCAATAATTGGAATGAATAAGTCTAACTAAGGATGCCACCCTATCAGGAGGACACACACATAACAAGTACACCCGATCCACTACTAGGGACTCACCCATAAAATAAAAAACACACAGACATAGAATGTGAATCATACTCTAAACCACACCCAGAATGAAGTAGTTTGTCGCATGAGAATGTACTTAACCAAGGTCGAATAACTCTAGATAATCCTTCAAAGTGTCCATAGCAAACATTATTCTATATCTTTGATTTTCTAGAAACCCACAATCATCAATTTAGACCTTGTTTTAATTGCACAAATACTTGGTTTATCGAAATCGACATCCATTGAAGTTAACACTATTAATACTAACAGGATATCATAACCACACTGATAATCTACCTTGCTCTCAAACCATCATTAGTATCAAAGTATTCTTATCAAATACATGTTCAAATTATGATTATCTCTCTTTGTATTTAAGCATTTCATGACAAATACGAGTTCCAAACAAGGCTAAGAGCACTAATTTACAATCTGATAGTACCTTCCAATCGAGATAAGACTATTAAATCACACTCAAAGTCAATTTCACACAACTTCCACATACCATGCTTTAATAACTATTCTAAACCATCACATACCTCATGCCAACACTTAGGGAAATTCTTTGTCAGCCAAATTATTTTGTATACTATAAGTTCATAACTTCTATTCACCATCAAACATCTTGTAACACATTATAACATTCTACATAGTCCCATCAATAGAGTAGTATTAATCAAACTCCAAATTATCAATAACCATGTAGAATTATATCTCACCTTGTACATCATTCATGAGTCATGTATCATAATTTGAGCAATCTAAGCCCATGTAATATTCTAAATTTTTCATATCTCACTATTTGTCACAAAAACCAAAGTTCAGTCTTTATAAAAATTGATGATAAACTCCGAATAAGTCTGTACTGAACTTGTTCACATCTCACAGTCATATCTAAACTCATAGACAAAAATCAATACGACCTTCAACTACACCCCTAAGAGTTTATACGAGAGATCTTATTTCTTCACTTTTCTCGAATTCTTCCCATGGTGCAAAATTCTAAATAACTCAACCCTTCAATATATAAGACTCTTGTTTTTCTAAATTGCTTATCGATCTCATCCTTTAATCAACAACCTATGACCTTTTACTCCACACTCTAAATCAAAAGTTTGAAGGGAACCCTTCCTTACATCCTTTAACAATCAAAAGTAACAAACTTTATGATCCAAAACATGCATAAGTCCTTTCACATGTTTAATATGGATGCAATCGGTCATCTCTTATTTTACTAATTCATATCTTGACAAAACATACTATCCGAACATTGACTTTCAATGAAAATCTTGAATTCTGATTATTACTGTGGCAGTTGTCAAACTGAGAATACAGAACACTTGTGATTACACTCCCATCGAACCCCTATCTAAGCAATCTGATTAATCCATGACACTATTACCATGATCATAGCAAAATGGTTAAAACCACGTAGCAAAATGGTTAAAACTACATATCTACGAATTCAATTCTCAACCCCTTAGAAGATATCTCCTTAGCCCTTTAAATTAGAGAAAACATTATTATTCTCACCTTTTTCGGAAGGCTACACATCTCACTAAATTTATTTAATTTCAACATAACTCTAGTTTCTATAAATTCTATTCACGCGGTGTCCCAACATCTCCTAAAACTTTTAATACAACCATATTACTGACTAGATAGTAGAAAATCACTACCTTAGATACTCACAAGTCAATATTACCATACAAAATATTTTTAACCAACAATTTGTATTCTATAATTGCATCTCAATCACAATCCATCACTAACTCATCTTACGATCATGCTCAGTAATCCCTTCTCATAACCACGAAGTTAATCTTTTCCTCGACCCGATACCTTAAACTGAGGTATACCGATCAAAATTAAGGGACTAACCCAATTTTATACGCACTTTCTTGCTAAAATCTTCAATTTACTCCACCCAAAGTATACTCACTAGGACTTTCTTTCCCTAGAAGTTTGTCATTCTAGAATTAATCTACCCTTTGAAACTTAAGATAAAATTATTTGCCCTCTTTTAGAATACTCAAGATACACTTTACAACCTAAATTCTCTAAGATTCTACCAAATATCCACCACTAAACTCTTTCTTTAAAATAATGCTTTACCCAAGCGTCTGTAGTAACAAACTAGTTGGTTTCTCAAATTTAAATCAACACTGAATCTTATTATCTTACCATGTCATACGACTGGTAACTCCTTTAGTAGTTAGTATTCTTACTTGACAATTGACGTATCCATTTCCACATAACCCTAGTATTGCCACACCGTGAAAGTACGTTATATGCCTCGCTATAACACATCATACCTATCGATAATAATGTACCGAAATAGCCTACACATTTCTACCCCTTGAATAGCTGGAAAACATTATCAAATTTATTCTATCTCTAGAACAGGCAATTTGCTTTACTTCTTTGACCAAATCAATAACAAAAGTAATACACATCATAACTCTAACCAAGTAAGCATTAATGAACCTCTATGATATACACTAAACCTATGGATCTTAGTACAAATTTTGACCTCAATTGGTGCAACATATACCTCTTGTTATTCAATAACTCATCTCTCCTCTTATCCCTCAAAGTCTAGGGCATATTCTCCTCTATTAAGAATCTAGAAAATATTCCCCAAGTCTTAACTCATGCTTTGTTGGTTGGCATTAAATGTGAGACCAATACCATATTTTGAGCGTCTCTATAGGACTACTATGTCATCAGCTCAACAAAAACCACTGTATGATATCCATCGTATGAAACATCCCATGAAAAGAAAAAAGAAAATGATAACTATTTTCAAATTCAATACTCTTGAGGACTGGGGATTTCAACATTAAGAACATAATTAAGGGATCATGTTGGCTACTAGTCATTAAAAGCCATGAAGTAATTCGAGAAATTATGCCTATTTTTCAAGGACACATTTTTTGTCTTTTTGGTGTAGTTATTTCAACTTCTTTCTAGTACTAACCATATGTGAAATAAAGTGAAGAAGTTTAGATACCAATTTGTATCACCTAGATAGCAATTTCATTCAAGTCGTAGCATGAAAGAAAGAAAGAATAAAGTTTTCCTAAAATACTATAGCCTCTTGAAGAAAAGTAAGGGTGTCCTAATGCTATTCCGCAAGACTCTACTAGACTTGTCATTGTGTGGTTAGATCACCGAACCTAAGGCTCTAATACCAAGCTGTTCACAATCCAAATTGAGTCGTGAGTGGCACCCACACTTAGCCTCTTAGGTGGACGAACCAATGAATTCAACCATAATACATGATAAATTAATAGTATTATTGAATCGGAGTGACACGTTCCAAAAAGGTATTCTTGGTTCAAAGTGTAACGTTCCATCTTGGTATTTTTTGATCGGAGTGTCACGTTGTGACACGGTATAATTGGATTGGAGTGTCACGTTCCGACATAGTAACATTAAAGGAAAAATATTTTGAGTTAATTTAATGTACTCAATCTCAAAGAACCCATTTACCCAATGAGTGTGGTGTGGAGGCATGAGTCCTCGTCTATGCTTGGTATTGCGATTGATTACGTACTTGCTTAAGTTGTCACTTGTTCATGCTATTTGTTGCTTATCACCTACTAAGTGCTATAGTTAATTTTATACTATTATTCTTTGTATATTAGTTACTATATTGAGTTGGTCAATGATATCTACTAAGTACATGTTGCCCCGTACTGAGCCCTACTTGTAATTTTCTTTGTTTCCCTATTGTGGACTGTAACGAGTGTACCAACAAATTGACTCGCCCTTAGTTCTAGCAATTCTCCAACATATCAGGTTCCAGGCTGAGCTTTTTATTCAAGCTTGTGTTGGATTTTCTCGGTCCGGATATGATTTTCTATGTTTTCACACACATACCATTTAATTCTTTTATTTTTGTGTATTTGATGCTCTTACACTTAGTATTTGGAGATTAGATGTCCTTGATATGATACCTTTCAGATTTTGGATATGACATACAGTAGACTATAATGAATTTGTGTTACTTACATTAATGAGATTTAAGCTTCCGAATTATGATTAGTATTTAGTAAGCTGAATAATAAATATAAGCGGGGGTTGAATTCATTGGTTCTCCCACATAGGGAGTTAAGTATGGTTCCCACTCACGACTCAATCAGGACCATGATAGTAATTTAACTAAGCTTTGATGCATCTACACATGTTTAGTGTTAATTATGTTAAAATAATATTATGTATTTTAGATTTAATTTATTGATTTTTAAAATTAATAATTTAATTATGCATTGGTGTTCAAATAAATATTTACTAATTACTCTTATATATTTTTTGACAAAATGAACTTTTTTGATTATGAATAATGACTCTCTTTTTCATATTTACGTTCTAAGTATAATTCATTTACAATATCAATCTACATAAATAGAAATAGTAAATGTCAACTTTAGGTACAAACGTAAGAATAAAAAACAAAATTATAAATGAATTGTATTCACTTTCTTCCTTTGTCATGTCTCTAATAAAGGCTAAACTATGGCGGAAGAGCTTGATCAAAACAAAAAGATAATTTCATTGAGGTGCGAAAGAAATTTGCTATTGAGGAAAGTTGATATGTTAAACACGATTCACAAGGTTACATTAGAAGCCAAGGAAATAGAAATTAGGGTCCTAAAACTAAATCTTGACCAACTAGACAGCACTGTAATGTTATACAAAGGTGTATTTGAGGCAACAAAAGGGGAAATTACAGAACTAAACCAGAAGCTTTAGGAACAAGACAACTAGCAGCGGAAAATGAAAATGGGTTTACTGTATACTGTGAAGAGTGAGTTGGCGAAAATTAAGATTAAAGAGTTGCAAAATAAAGCCTCTGAATTGAAGAATAAATTGAAGATCCAAGACAATGCAATTTCTCACAAGCCTATTAGTGAGAACATGCAAGTTGGAGAATCTTCCGGTGCAAACATAGATTGATATGTCTAGTTTATTATCATATTACTTCTACATGAATTTTTGTGACAATTTTTTTTCTGAAGAGAGTTTTTTATTGAACTTTTCTAATAGACGTGGAATTGCGTTTTTTATTGAATTAAAGTCAATTGAAAAAAGAAAAAAATGTGTAAGCATAAAAATACATGTTAAGTAATTGAAATCCATAACTACACGTCTTATAATTTTCTTCACATATTTGAATGATAAAATATTTACATTTCTCCATTTAATTTATTTAAGAGTTGTAAGAATATAGTTGTTTTCAAAAACTAATTGTTTTAATACTTTTGTGTCACTTCTAATCAGGCAGTAATGTCAAGAAATTATTTTGGAGAAGCATTTTTTCTAATATGTTCTATACATAATCTATGTTGCCTGGATAAATAATATAAATATTTTTTACGCATTTAAATTAGGAAAATTTGTATTGTTATATATTTTACAATCATCAAGGGGAAGTGCATTGCATAAAGCTCTCATTTTATTCAAATTTGAGAATAATTCGACCAAAAGTCTAGTTTTATGTAGCCTTATAGTCCCTAAACTATTTTGTACCAAAATAATTCTTATATATCATATATTTGTCTACAAATATTTGAAACACGGTAAAATAATATGTTTATTAGGTTAAGGATGGCCGATTTTTATAGCTATATTCAAACATCTACATATAAAAAGTTACAATATACTAAGTTAGCATTTGACCATATATTTGACAGAAAATCTAATATTTTTTTTAAATTCTCAAGAAACATTAAATATTCTTACCAAGTAAAATGCACGTCAAGCATCACTATCACGATCTAAAATCAAACCACAATTGCAGTTATCGTAATCTCTTACAGGGAAAATCAGAATCTAAATACAAGCACTAAATAAAATAAGCTAACAGTAAAACAGGCTGGAAGAAAACTTGACAAGGATTGAGGCCTTAGTATAGATATATACATAATAGTATAAATTATACATAAATAGCTCGAAAGTTACTGATAACGTCCAAACATAAACTTTTTGAAAGGAAATATAAACGATCATATGTAACATATTTACCCAACTATGAATCGAAGTCAATCCAACAGAGAATATGAAAGAATATTTTCAATATAGAATATTTAACTCGAAATCGTTGTCTGAAACAAAACTAAAATGAATAAAAATAGCAGTCAACTAAGTATTTAGTTATATTCACATCATTAGAATTAACTAGGAATGTGTTCCGCATGATTTCATAAAATAGAAAGAATATGGTACTAGTGTTCTATTTCAATTTTTAGCAGGCAAGGTTGGTTAGTTGGATACCCCTAAGTGATTGGTCCCCCCAAGTAGGAAATTTCACTTCGCAGTAAGTCTGTGGTTGTCTAGTTTACTAACCATTATAAATACCTCGAATTATCTCTCGCGTCAATTGAGTTGAAAATTAACTCGAACTTCAATGTATGAACGCTGGACTATTAGATAACAACAAATCCTTAACTAAATCCTTGTTATTTAATCATTTTATGATTCATTACCTCCTTGATTCAACAAGTAGGAGCGACACGAGTTCTAACATTTGCCACCGTTTAGAACCATTGTAAACGAAAACATTAACATACATTCATAACAATCATTGAAGAATTACATTGTATATGATCTTGCTTTAATAATTCATCAAGGTTTTCAGGGTTTTCACAACCCTGGTTATGAAATTTAGCTACTCATTATCTCAAAAAAAAAAAAACAATCAAAATTTAAGAACAATAGCTAAATTATCTTTTACTAATAACGCATACAAATAAGTAATATAGGAGAAGTAAGAATAAAACACAATTCTTCGGCCTCCTCAACATCTCTTCCAAAGTTCCTAAGGTATAACAAAATTTATGTTTTGTAGTATTTCTTGGTTCCTCCCTCCCCATAGAATAATTTTTCATGTCATAAATATAGATATAGAAACCCTAAATAATAAAATTGAGTTCAAGACAAATAAGGAAATAAAAACCCAAAGGAATTGCATTTCCGTATATTTTTTGTTGTTACTGAAAGGCCTTTACCACATCAACAATACAATTTGGTCTCTTAGTGGCTGCCACGTGGCAACAATTTAATTGAAAATTGATGCTCTTTCCATATATACAAATATATTATTTTATTAACTTCAATCTATTAACTTATCTCCTTGATCTCCTTATATGATTTCTTTTTTTTTTAAAAATCATTTGTGCTCCAAATATTTCATCTTCACGTCATTCTAACCCTACAAATAACATATACAACATAAGAATAACTAATAATTTTTTTGCTCAAAAAGGAAAATTAAAATATTAAATATGAAGCAAATAATGATTAATTATGTATAATTTTAGCTTCACATCTACACCCAACACTTACTCTTTTGCTCATCCTCGGGTAACATTAAATCACATCACAAAATAATTAAACTATGAATACCAAAACATTGATTGATAGAAACAAGCAGTGGCGTAGCCAAAAATTTAGCTGAGGGTGTCCAAAAATCACATCAATTAAGAAAAATGAGGAATGGGTGTACTAACTTTTTTTAAAACTAAACTACTTGAGTTTTAAAGTGTATTTTAGATTAATATGACGTGATCGAACAGAAGAAAAAAAAAGAGAGAAAAAAGGAGAAAATTCAACTTATAATGACCTTATTTTTAAGCTTCAAGCAACGAGGACAGTAACAACGAGACGTATCTAAATTAAATAGTATAATCAAACAATTATTTAATTAAAATTCTATGTGGAGGCTTTTTTGCGTTTTGTTGTTTTATATAATAGTTCAAGGTTTTCTATTAATTTAAATTAAATAAAAAAGTATGTTTATTCAAATTTAATTTTAAAAAAGTCAAATTCACATAAATTAAAATTCTGGCTGCTAAAATTTTAATTTGTTTTCTTAAATTGTATCTAATAAAGGATTTTTTGTCAAATAATATTAATTTTGTATTATTTTTAATAATAGATTTATTAACTATTATTTATATTTAAAAATAACCAAAAAAAACTCTTTAGTAAATATAAAAAATAGCATGAAGGAGAAAAAGTTGTTGATGAGAATCGAAGTTGAGACCCATTGTTTTCTTAAATTATATCTAATTAAGGATTATTTTATCAAATAATATTAATTTTATACTATTTCTAATAATAGATTTATTAAATATAATTTACATTTAGAAAATAACTAAAAATATTCTTTTTTAAATATAAAAAATAGAATAAAGGAGAAAACGTTGGTGAGAATCGAACTTGCAAGCCCCTAGTACCCCAAGCAGGCTACATCGTCAATCGCATAAACCACTAGGACGCACATACTTTATGTGTTCAAGGTGTCCAAAATGTATTAAATAGTTAATTAGTGTATCATTTTACTTGTATGTACGGTATAATTTTCTGACGAAGGGTGCTCCACCCTTGGAAACAAGTAAGCCATGTAACAAAGAACAATATTAAGTACTTTTCTCAATCATTGTGCAAGATAATGAGACACATTTACGGCTCGTTCTTTGAATGATGTACCATCCTGGTGAACCTTGTAAAAGTACTAAAACTTTACATTTTTTGAAAAAAGTGTCTGGCTAGCCACGGATCTGCCCTATGATCCGTGAGTCGTTCACGGATGTGGATGGCAACATAGGAGCAGACACCAAAATTTTGAAAAATTAATTTTTTTATATCTTCTTAATTCGAAGTGTTACAAAAAACTAATACCTCAAGATAGAATATGATTTAAGGGAAAGAGTGGAACATACTTCCACATCATATCAGCTTCGGCCTCCCAAGTAGCATCTTCAACTACTTGATTCCTCTAGAGAACTTTCATAGAAGCACTTTCTTTATTTCTCAACTTCTAAACTTTATGGTCTAAAATCTTAATCGAAACGTTCTCGTACAAAAGACTTCGTAACGACCCAAGGGTATACCCTAGAAGTTACACAGTGTATTCGACCTCTCTGAGGTCTTATACAAGCCCTTAGTATATATATGAAAAGTAGTGCAGAATTAAAACTTTCTACAACAATAGTCAAACTCTTTATAGAATATAAGAATTAAAACTTTCCACAACAATAGTCAAACTCTCTATAGAATATAAGAAAGAACTAAGTCTCTTTCATAAGCCATCTTAGACACAAGAAACATCATATGGTTACAGACCTTTAAATCAATTTGAAAAGATAGCTATAGTCTATTACAAGGTCTTTTAAAACATAAACCATGTCCTCGAATTATATGAGCACATATCAAGCTTCTTGAGAGAATGTTATCCCCAAGTTCACTTATACAAGAATTCTCACTTGCCAGCTACACTTGTACAAATAGAGAAACATATGGAATTAGCATATTGATTGCACTAAGTATGGTGAACATGCAAGAAAACCATGATAAAACAGACATTTACTTGAAGATATGCTTTTCATGCTCTTTTGATAAAAATCTCATAATACAAGTATATGGAACATCTTCAACTCAATATTCAGACATATTCAAGTAATCCATAAGATTTGACCATAATCATTAGAACCCACTTAAATATTTTGACTCCCTAACCAAGGTTACTCTAAGACTCACCTAAGTAAGACATGAAGAGACTGCTCGTGCACCCTCTCCGAGCCCACCTAGGTAATCCTCAAATCTACCTTAGAGAAGAACCTTTCTATTAAACATACTTCATTTAAGTCAACATTATTCACTAAGCCATTTAAAGAAAAGTAACCAATTAGAGTACTTCACATAATGGTCTTGGAAGACCTAGGGAACTTATTCTAGAAACTTCAAGGCCTACTCATGTCATGTGTAGATAGCGTCTCATTCCACTACTTACAAGTTGTAGAAACTATCCAATAACGAGAATGTACATCCCATATAATGAGAATAGACATTAACCGATGTAGACAATACTAGCTATGTATGGAATCCAGTGTCATAAGGACCCCACACTTTGGAAGGTGTTTTAGTTACGAAAGGTAAAACTAAGACTCATCTTGTGTTGGCACATGGTTAAAGGATATCAAGGGATTTTTCTACTCTAGTATCATCCTGAAATAGAATTACTACCACAAACATATCCACTTGGTGCTTTGCCTTGTTTCTCATCGAGTAATTCATTCCCTAGGTGTATTAGAGAAGGTACCATCACTAAGTCCTACATACTCAAGATGATTTTTCCAAGTATAGCTCATTTCTTTAACCTTCTTTTCATATTCAAGGTTCCATAGAAGTCTTTCATACACATACATGACAAGGGTGCCTAAGCCTACCAAGTCAAGAGTTCATAATACATAAGTTTTCATGTATCAAGAAGAGGGACCTAAGTCTACCCATCAAGACACAACATCATTATATAAAGGCTCTCCCTAGTCCTTCATAATCACATATCAACTACTAGAGAGGAAATACATTCAACCATACCATTATAGGACCCATATAGGATCATACCATATAGGATCATATAGACAATACATGAGCACCTTTACTTCATAGCTTCACATATACCATATTTCACATTATAATGGCGATAAGGACATGTTCATAACATACATAACAATGAAATATTGTTGACATAAGTTGACCATACCAATAAATACAATTCAATATCAATTCTATCCAAAACAAAGGAATCAGGACAACTCATCACCATTCCTTAGCCTTTTGAACAATTTCTCATAACAAAAGCTCTTACCAATAACAATGTACACAAGACTAGACAAACAATAAATCCATATCAATGATTCAATAACACTCAATATAGATATAAATACTACAAGGTAGGCTATGTACAATTCTACCATAATCAATACATTATTCAATAGCCCAATACAATTTACGCATGAATTCAATGGAATTAAGCCATGATCAATTCACCCAGATTAGAGTCAAAATTAGGAATTCAGGAATACATGGGTTCATGGAAGTATTTATCTTAAAACAAACAATTAACATCAATTACTTCATAAAACATTGCTTTAAACATTTTCATGCAAGAACCCATGCTTAGAACTTAAAATAGGATTTCAATGTTTTTGAATATCTCTGAAAAACCTTTGAAATTGGATCCTTGAATGAGAGAATAATCAATGATGAAATCACCATATCTTAATGGAAGAAATCCATTAAAATTGAAGAAGAAATCAAGTAAGAACTTCAATCCTAGCTTCAACTTGATTTCAAGCTTCTATGGAGGTTTTGGAGAAAACTTCTTTTGATCTTCGGGTTTAATTTTGAATAATGAAGTCTAAGTCTAGGTTTTAGAGTTTTAAACATAATATACCATAAATAACCCCAAATAACCATCTAAGACTTAATTAGGACGTTGTGTGAATTTCCCAAATCACTTTCACCTTGGCCAAGACACCTGCACAAATTGCAGGTGTCAAACGATGGATGTCATCTACTGGACATCATTTGATCGACGAGGCTTCCTTTTGGGGCGTCGTTTTGGTCAGATACTTAAATTTTAGGGGCTAAGATCCCACCACTAATTGTGTATCCACTCACTCAATTGACATGGCATGGATGAATTACTGAACGTGGTTTGATGGTCGTAAATTGGACTGCTTTTTGATAGTTTCTTGCCAAGGTTTGGTTCCTTCTCAAGGGCACCTACGGTGTTCCTTGGGGATTCGTACATGGAATTTTTTACCCTAAAGGTGTTCATATAGGTGTTATATCTCTCTCCTATCATTTTGAACACCAAACAACACGTAAAACATGCCAAGGCACACTACCACACACAAAGGCTAACTTCCGAATGTCTTGGTCATTGTTTGACGTCTTACTTACAAACTCTTAAAACTAACTTATAGTACAAAGATTCATTATTTTAACACTTTATTAACTGAAGAACTGTTCTGCAGCGCGCCAGCTGCTCCTTTCTCCGCCCATTTGATCCTCTTCCTTCAAAGATCAATGTGCTAGAACAAGAAGTATGTCCCTTCGGCAATGCACCAACTTTACATGGCGATGCTCAGGCTTTAGTTTCTTTTTTCTTTTCAGCCTTTGTATTTCTTTTCACACCATAGTATCCATGCATTCTTTGAAACTTCTTTACCTAAAAATTGATTATTTTCATCAAATATTGAGATAAAACAAGCATTACAGGACACTATTTCTATTTAAATGTACACCTAAATGAGTCCAATATGTGGACTTATCAACCCCCAACACCAAATTAAACTTTTGTTTGTACTCAAGTAAAACTTCAAATAGGATGTCTAAAACTGTGCTACACAATACTTGTTCATGAATATATACAACAAGACTTAAACTACTAATTCAAGGATCAATTGTGTACTCAAAGATTCAAGTTGTGACACAATATTATTAAAGATTCTCAAGCGCAGATTACTTTCTTCAAATGCAAGTTCAAAGGCAAACCTAAGCATTTGAATGCCCTCACAAAAATGATGATTCCATTCTCACACACAAGCGTACAATCAGATAGAATTCTCAACCTAAAAAAAGAGGAAGATATTGCATGCACACATAGGCTTACCCTTATTTTCCTGTATAAATTCATTTCTACTTCAAAATAAATAAGATCATTTCAAGGATTGTAATGGGCTTAGTGAAAGGTCATTTAGGCTTAGTGACTAAATATCCTCGTGAATTGTGGTGCTCCCAACACTTTCTTTTCTTCACCTTCTTCTATCATTTTTTGTTTTAGTGCTTCTACGTCATCCTATTATTCACTTCGAGGGACTGCTTGGAAACACAAATTTCCTTTGTACTTTTATTCTAAAACCTTCTTTTTCGTTATTTCCTTTACTTTTTCTTTTTCATTGTTTTCTGTTTTGTTTTCTTTTATGGAGGGTTTCAATTACTTTGCAATACCATGGTCTAAGGGAGCCTTTTATTGCACTTCTTGACTTTTAATTTTCCATTTCACCAAACAACAACTTAAGGTTTTACGTTAAGTTGGCCATTCACTAAACCACAAGTCACGAGGATTATACTTAGTGGATATATAAAGGTCTAGGTTCTATCAAGTTTCTTCCAAAGAAAGGTAGGGTTCAAGAGGTGTTCAAGAAAAGTTCACACATTCATAGTATAGGGTAAATTGGTTTTGCACTTAAAATCAAAAGAATGAGCCGTAAGTTCACACAATCAAACAAGTAGTATAAAACACAATTTAAAATAGAAAACTAAAATATATGCACAAAAACAAGTCGTATCACCACAGGAGGTGTGGTTCTCACCTTACTACAATTAAAATGTTTTTGTCTTCAAATGCAAGTATAATTATTAAAAAGATAAAATTAAGGTAAGACAGAGAGAGGTGAAGAAAGATTTTATCTATGAAACCTCTCCTTTTGTCGGGGCATCAACATTCTGGTCAGCAGTATGTGCATCGACATCAGTTCCCAAAATATTCCAAAAGGTATGATAGTTCCAGATCCACTGAGAGCTGTTGTGGATGTCGCAACCGTAAGTTTCTAAGTTGCTTGCTGCACAATAGTCTCCACCCGGCTTGGCCACTTGCCGAAGATGTTGTCCTCTTCTTTCTACTGATCGGCTATCAGCTCCTCATGGTTCTGGAAAACTTCATCCCTATCTGTTGCTTTGTCTCTCTGTATGTTTCCGGTTGAGAATGAAAGAATCTCCTAGTCACAAGATCACCTCCATCATCATCCTGTTGGGAAAACGCGGACAAGCACAAAAATATATATGGTAAATGTAATGGAAATAAAATGGGATAATAACGACACCAAGTTAGAGAGAAAAACCATTTTGAGAGCAAAGTGAGGTATTCCATAGACTATACAAGAAAATAGTCTGTGAAGAAAAATAGAGTGTGAGCGATATTTTAGTAAGACGGAAACCAAAAGAGTGTTGTTCCTTTTGAGTGCGTAGTAGTCACTTTGAGTATTGTATTCGTGACTACACAGTGTAAAATTCCTTACTATAGTAATATCAATTGCTCCTCTTAGTCCGTGGTTTTTTCCCTTATTCAGAAGGGTTTCCACGTAAAATTCTTGGTGTCGTTATTTTCCCATTTTATTTCCATTACATTTACCATATATATATTTTTTGTGCTTGTCCGCGTTTTCCCAACAAACTGGTATCATAGCCAAGGTTTTATCTGAGTATGCTCTGTGGTTGCAGCATAGTCTGAACTTCCACATCAGAAAAGATTTACTTTGATTTGCGATAACTATANAGTTTTGAACAATGTGAAACATGCTCCTAATGTTCGTCTGCACCTAATTTCTGTTGGTGTTTTTGATGATGAAGGATATGTTAGTATCAACGGTGGTGGAAAATGGAAGCTCATTAAGGGTTCCTTGGTTGTGGCTCGTGGTAACAAACGTCGTGGTCTATACTGGACTATGTCCTCTGCTTGTGTTGATATGGTGAATGCGGTTGAGAGAGATAGCTCTTCAACATTATGGCACAAGAGGCTTAGCCACATTAGCGAAAAAGGACTNNGCAACAACAAAATGTTCTTAATAAAGCAGATGTTGAGTTTGAAGTATCATGATGGTTCTCCGATGACAGACCATCTGAATAATTTTCAGGGGATAATAAACCAATTATCTGCTATGAGCATCAAATTTGATGAAGAAATTCAAGGCTTGCTTCTACTTGGTTCCCTACCAGATTCATGGGAAACATTTAGAACGTCATTGTCAAATTTTGCTCCGGATGGTGTGATCGCTATGGATTCCGCCAAGAGTAGTGTCTTGAACGAAGAGATGAAAAGAAAAACTCAAGGTTCCTCTTCGTCGGATGTCCTGATAACTGGCCCCAGGGGGAGAAATAAAACTCGTGGTTCTCAGCATAGAGAACAAAATAGGAGCAAATCCAAAGGCAGACTTAAGGATATTGAGTGCTATCATTGTGGCATGAAAGGGCACACAAAGAAGTTCTGCAGGAAGTTGAAGAGGGAGAACAAAAACAAAGAGGAAACTAAAGAAGATGGCAATGAAAATTGCCTAGCCACCGTCACCACCGAAGATCTTGTTACCGTTCTTGATGCAAACATGATAAATATTGCTTGTGATGAGTCAAGCTGGGTTGTGGACACTGGTGCCGCATCTCATGTGACATCAAGGAAGGATTTTTTCTCTTCCTACACTCTTGGTGATTTTGGAACCTTGAGTATGGGTAATGAGACTGTTTCTAGGGTGGTTGGTATTGGTACAATTTGTTTGGAAACTAGTGTTGGAACTAAACTAGTTTTGAACAATGTGAAACATGCTCCTGATGTTCGTCTGCACCTAATTTCTGTTGGTGTTTTAGATGATGAAGGATATGTTAGTACCAACGGTGATGGAAAATGGAAGCTCATTAAGGGTTCCTTGGTTGTGGCTCGTGGTAACAAACGTCGTGGTCTATACTGGACTACGGCCTCTGCTTGTGTTGATATGGTGAATGCGGTTGAGAGCGATAGCTCTTCAACATTATGGCACAAGAGGCTTAGCCACATTAGCGAGAAAGGACTTAATGTTCTAGCCAAGAAGAAATTATTGTCAAATTTCCAAAGTGCTAAATTAGAAAAATGTGAGCACTGCTTGGCTGGTAAACAAAATAGAGTTTCCTTTAAGTCCTACCCTCCTTCGAGAAAGACAGAGTTGCTTGAGTTAGTGCACTCTGATTTATGTGGTCCAATGAAGACAAAGACATTGGGTGGTGCACTTTACTTTGTCACTTTCATTGATGATTGCTCGAGAAAACTTTGGGTCTATGTCTTGAAGACTAAAGACCAAGTGTTAGGTGTCTTTAAGCAGTTTCAGGCTTCAGTTGAAAGAGAAACTGGAAAGAAATTGAAATGTATTCGTACTGATAATGGTGGTGAATATTGTGGACCATTTGACGAATACTGCAAGCATCAAGGTATTAGACACCAGAAGACTCCTCCCAAGACTCCTCAGCTTAATGGTTTGGCTGAGAGGATGAACAGGACCTTGATGGAAAGAGTTAGATGTTTGCTTTCTGAAGCAAAGTTGCCAAACTCATTTTGGGGTGAGGCTTTATTGACCGCTGCACATGTTATTAATCTATCTCCTGCTGTTGCTTTGCAAAGTGATGTACCAAATAGTGTTTGGTATGGAAAGGATGTTTCCTATGACCATTTGAGAGTATTTGGTTGCAAAGCTTTTGTACATGTGCCGAAAGATGAGAGGTCAAAGTTAGATGCCAAGACAAGGCAATGCATCTTCATTGGATATGGCCTAGATGAATTTGGTTACAGGCTATATGATCCAATTGAAAAGAAACTTGTGAGAAGCCGTGATATTATTTTCATGGAGAATCAAACAATTGAAGATATTGACAAAGCGGAGAAGGTAGAATCTTCAAGTTTTGATGGTATAGTTCATCATGATGAAGTTCCTCACACAAGTGTGCATGATGTTGTTGGGTTTGATAATCATGGTGACGCCCAGAATCATGTATCGAATCAACATGTTGATGTTGATAATAACAATGATATTGTTATTGATGATCCTGTTTCTCATGAAGTTGTGGACGAATCAAATATTCCGCTTCGGAGGTCCACAAGACAACGGTTTCCTTTCTCTCGTTATTCACCCAATGAGTATGTGTTACTCACTGACGGGGGAGAACCTGAATGTTATGAGGAGGCCATGGAAGATGAGCACAAGAATCAATGGATTGAAGCCATGCAAGATGAGATGAAGTCATTGCATGAGAACAACACTTATGAGTTGGTAAAATTGCCCAAGGGCATGAGAGCTTTGAAGAACAAGTGGGTGTTCAAAGCTAAAGTTGAAGAATACAACTTGAAGCCCAGGTACAAAGCTAGATTGGTTGTTAAGGGATTCGGTCAAAGGAAAGGTATTGACTTTGACGAAATATTTTCTCCTGTTGTGAAAATGTCCTCGATTCGCACAGTTCTAGGTTTGGCTGCTAGTCTTAATTTAGCGATTGAGCAGATGGATGTGAAGACGGCTTTCCTTCACGGTGACCTAGAAGAAGAGATTTATATGGAACAACCTGAGGGCTTCAAAGTAGATGGTAAAGAAAATTTTGTATGCAAACTTAAAAAGAGTCTCTATGGCCTAAAACAAGCTCCCAGACAGTGGTACAAAAAGTTTGAATCTGTTGTGGGGGAGCAAGGCTATAAGAAGACTTCTTCAGATCATTGCGTATTTGTACAAAAATTTTCTGACAAAGATTTTATCATCCTTTTGTTGTATGTGGATGATATGTTGATTGTGGGCAAGAATACTTCCCAGATTGACGAGCTGAAGAAAGAGTTGTGTAGGTTTTTTTCTAAGAAAGACTTGGGTCATGCCAAGCAAATTTTGGGCATGAGAATTACTCGTCTTAGAGATAAAAGGAAGATTTATTTGTCCCAGAAGAAGTACATTGAACGCGTATTGGAGCGCTTCAATATGAAGAATGCGAAGCCTGTGAGTATACCTCTTGCGGGTCATATGAAGTTGAGCAAGAAGATGTGTCCTACAGCTAGGGAGGAAAAAGAGAACATGGCCAAAGTTCCATATTCCTCCGTTGTCGGAAGTCTAATGTATGCAATGGTGTGCACTAGACCTGATATTGCTCACACAATTGGCGTTGTCAGTAGATTTCTCAAAAATCCGGGAAAAGAGCATTGGGAAGCTGTGAAATGGATACTCAGGTATCTTAGAGGAAGCTCAGATGAATGCTTGTGTTTTGGAGCATCAAATCCAATCTTGAAAGGCTATACAGATTCTGATATGGCAGGTGACCTTGATAACAGAAAATCCACTACTGGATATTTGTTTACTTTTTCAGGGGGAGCTATATCATGGCAGTCAAAGTTGCAGAAATGTGTTGCACTATCTACAACTGAAGCTGAGTATATTGCGGCTACTGAAGCCGGCAAGGAGATGATATGGCTAAAGCGATTTCTTCAAGAGCTTGGTTTGAATCAGATGGAGTATATTGTCTATTGTGACAGCCAGAGTGCAATAGACTTGAGCAAGAACTCCATGTACCATGCAAGAACAAAACACATTGACGTCAGATATCATTGGATTCGTGAGAAAGTGGAGAATGAATCATTTCACGTCAAAAAGATTCACACAAGTGAAAATCCTGCAGATATGCTGACCAAGATGATACCGAAAGACAAGTTCGAGTTATGCAAAGAACTTGTGGGTATGAGCTCTCTCTAAAGAAGTTGAAGATACCTTCTTCCAGTAAATGGGACTGGAGGGGGAGATTTGTTGAATCCATCCCATTTTTTTGTCAACTTTAGCTATTCAATTGGTACAAGCAATTGTTAAAAAGGAATAGTAATTGGAGTTGAAAAGAAAAGATTTGGTAGTTGGCAAATTGGTAAGATTTGCAACCATTCTTGACTTTGCTATATTTACATATGTCATTAGTGACATAGGCATGGTTTTATCCTTCTATAAATAGAGCATTCTTGCTCATTTGTAGAACACACCAAGTTAGAGAGAAAAACCATTTTGAGAGCAAAGTGAGGTATTCCATAGACTATACAAGAAAATAGTCTGTGAAGAAAAATAGAGTGTGAGCGATATTTTAGTAAGACGGAAACCAAAAGAGTGTTGTTCCTTTTGAGTGTGTAGTAGTCACTTTGAGTATTGTATTCGTGACTACACAGTGTAAAATTCCTTACTATAGTAATATCAATTGCTCCTCTTAGTCCGTGGTTTTTTCCCTTATTCAGAAGGGTTTCCACGTAAAATTCTTGGTGTCGTTATTTTCCCATTTTATTTCCATTACATTTACCATATATATATTTTTTGTGCTTGTCTGCGTTTTCCCAACACATCCATCCTCATTAGATCGTTGCAGTCGACAAACTTCAAATGATTGATGTCTTCTGTAGGTCTGTGATGTCGGATCTCATAGTCGATATCTCGGATAGTTCTACCCTGTCTAATCTCACAAGTTGTAACCCTCAAAGTCAAAGCATTGATAAAGGTGTAGCAGATATGGGGCTCTCTATCATTCTTAGGACTGATCTCTCCAACCTGGTCGTCCTCGCCTCAGCCGATTGGGCTACACGCCCCGTCTTTAGGAGTATAGCTTGGGTGATTTTGATCGGCTGGACAAAGGAAGAGGAATCTATATCCTGTAATGATGGAGAAATTTATGTGCCTGATGTTCGAAGGAGCAGCATAGGTACGGTTGCATCTGCCTCTGCAAAAAAAATAAATCAACATCAATCTCTGAACAGGTATCGGCTGGGGCTGATTTTCGTTGTTCGGCTTCCTCAAGTGTGTACTTGGCCTCAATACATTAGATATTAGTGAAGGATAAAAGTGTGACCTCGATGTCTCTCGCAGTTCCTGGAGGTACTCCAACAATTCCCCACAGCTCCGTGATCATAACAGGGAATGACAAAGAAGTCTTCTTCTGTTTATCTCTCATGGCTATCTATTGTTCAGTCAGCAACCCCAAATCGCACTGCCTTCTATGCATATTGGATGCAAGGCAAGCTGCCTCAGGGAGCACATAACATAATCGTTTAGGGAAGGAATGACTGTACTGCTGATGAACATTAACAAGAACCTAATAGCAATGTTCAGGTCCATCTTTTCAATTGGAGCTCCTACCCCGATAAATCTAACAATGTCCTCTGATATCATAGGGGCTAACCATTACTTTGAATCCTCTAATGATTCAATAAGGGGCAACCCCTCATATGGAATTATAGAGTGCAGTGACCTTTCAAATCAACATTGATATGCTCGATGTGGCATTTTAATTTCGTGCATCTGATTATGACAGATCTAACTGGTCTGAATTCGCTTGCCTTTCTTTTTATTATTTTGCACCAATTCCCCATAATCTGTGTAGAATTGTATTACCCAAGAAAGAATATAGGGTCTCGCGGCCTTGTGAACTGCGTGAACTCATAGAACCGGATAGTCTGCAAGACATTGGGATATTTTCCTTCTAGTACCTCAAATGATGAGAGCCTTTTCTCCTTCATGATTTGTACCCCATCAACCTTTCATCTGTTTAGTAATCGTGGCGATGAGTTACAGGGGGTGTAGGGGCCACTAGAGGTGCCTGATCTAGCTCTGGAGCTGATTAAGGATATGTGACAATAGATGGTGCTCTAGTGGATGTAGATTGTGCGCCATTCATACACTCAATCATTTGGTTGCGTAGAAGATGCATATCCTCAGGGTTAGACCATGTAGGATGAGTCTTAATATTTTCCCCTTTCCTATTTATGTTTTTCTACCTTTTTCTTTTACCCTGTGGGAGTTCTTCCCTTCCTCTTTTCGGAGGATTTGACCCTTATTCATTCATACGAAAGCCTTGTTCTGCCCTCTTTTCGGGTTGCGTGTTTTGATTAGTACGTGCCATATCTGCAAAATATTGTAGTTAATCAAAAGAACAATTAAACTGGCACTGAAATTATATTGCATAAAAATTTGCAAATCCAATTGGCGGATCGCATAACCTCTTTGGCAAGCTAGGTCGTGCTTGCCGAAAAGCTTGGTTTACCGATTCCGCGAGTTGGCGATGAAATGATCTTGTTGGTAAAACGTCGAACACTTTTGGCTACTATGAACTATTCTGCCGAAAGTTATCGTGACGGAGAGTCAATGAGGGGCATGCTCAAGGTGATCAAAAGTATATTCCGTAAATCGCTGACTAATTTTGGCGATCATGACCTTAGTCCGCCGAAGGTTAAAAATCCATCTAGACATCATATATGATTTAAGGGAGGTCTATGGCCAGTAGGCGAACTCCCGAGATGTTTGGCGAGCTTGACCCAACTCTCTGAATGACTTATCATGCCTATTTTTCAACCCCTTATCGAAACCAAGCTTACAAGTCCCAAAAAATAATCAAGACATGCATATACGAAATTCACATAATAGTCATACTTTTTATCACAGAGGAATACTTCGACTTTTTCCGATTTTACTAAATTTGGCTATTTAACTACGATTACCCTTACGAACGTCGTCACTCATTCCCTCATTCAGCATTTTTTGTTATTTAGCACAAAGGTGGGTTACGTAGCTTCACCCAATCATTCTAACAACAATTAAGCGGCACCTATTGTGAATTTGATCAAATAGAAGCAAAGACAGTAAGTTCGAACACTAAGAACATGCAGGTAAAAGTTTCAAATCAAAGGCTACATTACTTTAATCCAGTCCTACCAAAGAGCCTAACACACTTCAATGTTATACTAATATGGAAAATGAGTTCAGCATTTTTCAAATTAAATTATGGGCTTAGGATCCAACCTTTTATTTCGATCAAATTCCTTTTGCTATGAGATGGGGCACAAATTCCTATCCCAAGCACTAATCACCAACTCTAATACTAATAGAAAGTAAAAGTTTTGAGAGTCATACCTTGGTGTGAAGTTGGGAGGTTTTAGAGCGGGGGGCGCAGAATTTTGAATTATGAGACTTTGGCTATCAAAACCTTTCATTTCGCGTCCTTTCGATGACGTTATTTACACTTGTCGAACCAGTCGGCAAAATGCTGACTGGTCTTTTATCTTTCCTTTTTGGTAAAATATTTAGTTTCATGGGGGCCTGTTCAGTTATATGTATCGAGATCGCCAAACTTATTGGCGATACGCCAAGCTGCTTTGATTGTTTGGCGAGTTTTTCAGGCTCAATATTTGTTTTGCATTAAGCCAAAAGGGGAATCTAGTCAGCCACACTAACCTGTTTGGTGATTCACTAAATGGGACTCTTGCTCGCAAACCTATAGTTTCAATACTTTCTTTTTTTTACCTATAACATTAACATACCATTATTAATAAAAAAAACAATATCCTAAGCATTTACAACCTTGAATTACATCCCAGGAAGAGTCTTATTTAACGCTGTGGCATGACATACGTCCTACCTCACTCTCTATTATCGGATCTAGACCTAGTGTCAATAGGTAAAACCAATATGTCGTTTGGATAGAGTTGAGGCAGTACAAACATCATGAGTGATTTGATGTTGTGGATTGATCTAGAACGAGATTCAATAAATTTTCTTAACTCTACAAAATTCTCTCTCATTCTGTCAAACACTTGATCTTGATTGTTGATCGTTTGGAGAATTATTTAAAGAGTGTACTCAACATGATTTTTCTCATCTTGTCTAAACTTCTTCCGCTCATGTGGAGGAATGTACCTCCCTTGGCATTTGCATTCATTTTGCACCTCAGATATTTTTGTGGTCAAATCATTTAGGTGAGATACCAGCCCATTTCGCTTGAAATCACCCTCGACTTCTTGATCTGCCTCAACTGACTTGCCACCCACTCCATCAACCATGCTTAGATTACCTGCGTACACAAGCAACTAAAAATAAAAACAAAACTAAAAAGAACTTAGTAAATTACGAATAATAAGAACAAAAACTCTTCTTAACTACATTTTTACGTAACCCAACTCCCTGGCAGTGGCGTCATTTTCAGTGCTATAGTGACCAATGAAACTAACTACGATTTGAGTGTCTACGATCATCAATAATATAGTAACCTAACTAAGGGTTGGGTTCATGTCGCAAGGGAGAAGTTTTGAGAGTATGTAGCTAATTAGGATTCCATTCTTATTTGTCGTAACTAAAGAAATTTATAAGTAGAAACATTATAAATTAAAGGGGGTGATATTAAATTGTCAAATATCGAATGGAGGGATTTCCACATGTAGTAAAAACAATCTAAATTAATGGAAAATCAAGTATGAGGGGGAATTCATTGGATGTGACCGCAATACCAGTTAATAAAGATTATAACGTACATGATTTTTATATAAATTTTGTAGAAAAATAATGACTAGGCTAAGCTTTATATGGAAATAAGTTCTCTCTCGATAAACTTACCCAATTTTGAAATGGGATCCTCTCGAACATCCACTTTCCACATGAAGACCAACCTACACCTTACCCCACTCACTCTCTTGAGCTAAGTGTTAGGATATGAGACTAGGGCTCACCCTCTCGGGCTGAACCTCGTGTCGACCCACTCCTTAGGCCATAAATGTATTTGTCTTGATTTTGCGACCTCTCTCTCGAGCAAGCTGAAAACACATAGGTAAAATTGTATTCGCAACTAAAAATCCATTAGATTTAACCACAACCATTAGACTAAATCACCATTACACTAAATCTAAGCTACCAGCAAGCAAGACCCAACATATTTGCTAAATCCCACCACAATAATGGGGGATTTTAGCCACACATCAAGAAATAAAATATTATACCTTTAATGATGTTGGAATCAAATGGTTTTAAAAGATACAAAGAACGAAGAATCAAGGAGACCCACATCTAAATAAAAATAGACGAGACCTTTTCTTCTTGAAGTCTTCAAATCCCCTTCAAACATGAGAGAAAATACGAAAAACTAAAGTATAAAATCTAAAAACTAGAATAATGTTTGGACTCTCTAATTAACAACTAAAACTAGTATTTATAGTTTTTAGATTTTATGTTGCGATGGATCATTCGGCGAGGTTTGTCGAGGACGCCGAATGACTCGATGACTCGCCCATCTTCTAGTTCATCACCTTTTTTTCTTGCCCACAACATCTTTAAGTTCTGGACCATTGGGCGGTATAGTACTGCTTTGCGGAACTATTCGGCGGCGCACCGACTTCTTCTTTCTCCGCCGATTCAATATTTTTCCTTCAGGTCTGCGTGATGGAACAAAGGGAGAAGAATGTCCCATCGGCAATGCGCAAAGTTTACTGGATGATGCTTAGGCTTCAATTTCTTTGTTCTTTTCAGCCTATTTATTCCTTTTCAGGCCATAGTGTCCATGCTCTCCTTGAAACTTTAAATACCTGAAACTTGATAGTTTTCATCAAATATTTAGATAAAATAAGCATTAAAGAACACTAATTCTATTAAAATTTATCCCTAAATTAATGCAGTCTAGTGACTTATCAGCAACCAAGATGTATCGTGACATGTGAGTGGTCTATTGGTGTAATGTAATGAAGAAGGATATTGAGAAAATTGTGGATAAATGTCTGAATTGTGAACAAGTGAAGGTTGAGCAGCAAAATCCTAGTGGTGTGTCCGAAGATATTAGTAATGCAACATGGAAGTGAGAATATTTGAATATGGACTTCATGAAAAGTTGCCTTGTACTCTCATCTATTTTACATGATTTGGGTTACTAGGGATGGAATAACAAAATCTACTCATTTTCTCTTGCAAATACATTATTTCAATGAAGGAGTATGCCATGCTTTATAGTCAGAATATGTTAAGGTTACATGCAATGCCTTGTCCACTATCTTTGATAGTAGTACTTAGTTTACGTCACAACTTTGAAAGTCTTTCCACAAGGATCATGGCACTCAATTGAAGCTTAATACTACTTTTCATCCTTAAATAATGGGCAAGACGATCGTTCTATCATAACTTTAGAATATATATTGAGATCTTGTGTGATCAACTTCAAGGGTAGTATGGATTACTAATTGACTTTAATCAAGCTTTCTTATAATAATAACTATAAATTCAGTATCGAGATCGCTCGATTTGAGCTTGTCTATTGTAGCAGCTATAGTTTACCTATAGGTTAGTTTGCAGTTGATGAGGTCGCTTTAATATGGATCGATTTGGTACATGAGGTTATGAAAATAGTTCGACTTACTAGTGAATGGTTGATAATGTCTCAAAGTTGAGAAAAGTCGTTAGGAGAAGAGCGAATACATTTAGTGTTGATGAATGAGTTTATTTGAAAATCTCGCCCATGAAGGGTGTGATGAAGTTTCGAAAGAAAGGGAAACATAGTCCCCAATATGTGGTCCCATATCATATTTTGAGACGTATTAACAATGTTTGACTATAAATTGGAGTTACTAAATGATTTAGCATTGATACACTGGTATTCCATGTCTTTTTTGAAGAAAAAAAAGTATGTTGGAGACCCAATGTCCTTTGTGCCTTTGGATCCTTTTCGAGTTAGGAAAACTTTTGATTAAGATTTTAGACCATCAAGCTCAGAAGTAAAGAAACAACGAAATTGCATCCATGAACATTCTCTAGAGGAATCAATTAGTTAAAGGTGCTACTTGGGAGGCCGAAGTTGATATGATGTGAAAGTATCTTCCACTCTTTCCCTTCACTTCTATTCTATCATGAGGTATTAGTTTGTTGTGACACCTCGGATTCGGGAAGACAAAAAAAAATTCAGTTTTCAAAAATTTGGTGCATGTTCCTACACTGCCATCCACAGTAGTAGAACGATCAACGGATCGTAGGACAGGTCTGTGGCTGGCCAGATAGTTTTTCCAACGATATATAGTTTCAATACTATTTGAACAGTTCATCAGGATGGTCCATCGTTCAAAGCACGATCCGTAAATAAGTCTCGTTATCTTGTACAATTATAGAGAAAAGTACTTGATATTGTTCTTTTTTACATGGCTTACTCGTTTGTATCAATCAAAGTGGTGGTATTCCAAGTTCAATATTTTTTAGATTTGATTTAGTGGTTAACTGAGGACGAGAAAAAGAGTAAGTGTTGGGTGTTGATGAAAAGATAAAATTATACATATTTAATCATTATTTGCTGTATGTTTAATCTTTTAATTATCCTTTAAGAATAAATTTTATGAGTTACTCTTATGGTGTGTATGTTATTTGTAGGATTAAAATGACTTGAAGATGAAATATTTGGAGCACAAATGAAATAAAAAAATCAATCATAGAAAGACATCAAGAATGCAGCTTCAAAGATTAAAGTTATTAAAGGAAAGAGCATCAATTTTCAATCAAATTGCTTCCATGTGGAAACCACTAAGAGACCAAATTGTTTTGTTGAGGTGGTGGAGGACATTCAGAAACAACAAATAATTTGTAGAAGCCCAATTCCTTTGGGTTTTGATTTCCTAATATATATTGAGCTCAATTGTATTATTTTAGCTTTTCTATATCTATAAATAGGACATGTAAAATCATTATTTAGGGAGGGAAGAACCAAGAAATAATACACAATATAAATTTCTTATGCCTTAGATTGTTTTGAAGAGGTGTCGTGGAGGCCGAGGAATTGTGTTTTATTCTTATTTCTTCTTTATTATTTATTTGTATTCGTGATTAGTAAAAGGTAATTTAGCCATTGTTCTTAAATTTGATGATTAACACAAGCATATTTATATTCATATATTTTGATTATTTTTTTGAGATAATGAGTAGCTAAATTTCATAACAAAGGTTGTGGAAACCATGATGAATTATTAAAACAAGTCCATATACAATGTAATTCTTCAATGAATGTTATGAATGTATGTCAATGTTTTCGTTTACAATGGTTCTAAACAGTGACAAATGTTAGAACTCGTCTCGTTCCTACTTGTCGAACCAAGGAGGTAATGAATCATAAAATGATTAAACAACAAGGATTTAATTAAGTATTTGCTGCTATCTATTAGCCTGACCTTAATCAATTAAAGTTAGGGTTTTTTCCCAACTCGATTGATGTGAGGGGTGATTCGGGGTAATGGTAAGGGTTTGTAAAGTAGACAACCACAGACTTACCAAGTTGCGAGGTGAAATTCCATAATTGGAGGACCAATCACTTACAGAAATCCAACTTACCAACCTTGGATGCTAAAAATTGAAATAGATCACAAGTACAATATTCTTGCTATTTTATGAAATCATGGGGAACACATTCCTATTTATTTCTAAAAAATCTGAGTATAGATAAATGCTTAGTTAACAACTATTTTATTCGTTTTATTTTATTTTTTTCAAATATTGACTATCTAGTTAAATATCTATATTGAAAATATTCTTTCATATTCTCTGTTGGATTGACTTTGACACTTCGTTGGTAAATATATTGCATACGACCGTTTATATTTCTTTTCAAGAAGTATGTGTTTGGATGTTATTTGTAAATTTTGAGCTATTTATGTATACTTTGTAACATTATGTATATATCTAGGCTAAGGCCCCAATCGTTGTCTAATATCTTCCAGCCTATTTTATTGTAAGCTTATTTAATTTATTGCTTGTATTTTGATTCAGATTTTCCTATTAAGGTTTATGGTAAGTGGAATTATAGTTTGATTTTAGATCGTGACCGTGATGCTTGACGTGCATTTTCTTGGTATGAAATGTAATATTTCTTGAGAATTTAAAAATATTGAAATATAAGATTTTCTACAAAATATATGGTCAAATGCTAACTTAGCCTATTGTAAATTTTTATGTGTAGATGTTTGAGTATAGACATATAGATCTACCATCCTTAACCTATAAATATATCTTTTTGTCCGTGTTTCAAATATATGTACACAAATATTTGTTTATAAGAATTATTTTAGTAAAAAATAATTTTGGCACTATAAGGCTACATAAAATATATTTTTGTTCGACTTATTTTCAAAATTTCAAATACAATAATAGCTTTCATGCACTACACTTGCCTTTGATATTGTAAAATATATGATGATAAAAAAATTTGCATAACTTAAATATGTAAAAAATATTTATACTATTTATCCAGACACCATAGATTATGTATAAAAAAATATTAGAAAAAACAATGCTCCAAAATAATTTCTTTAAAATATTGTTTGATTAGAAGTGACAAAAAAGTCTTAAACAAATTTATTTTTGAAAAAAAAGCTTTCACAACACTTAAAAAGATTTTAATGGATAAACGTCAAACATTTTCTCATTCAAATATGTGAATTTTTTTTATATGACCGGTAGTTGATGGATTTCAATTACTTACCTTGTACTTTTATGTTTACTTTTTTTTTTAAATGACTTTAATTCAATAAAAACACAATTACACGTCAATTAAAAAGTACAATAAGAACTCTCCAGAAAAAAATAATTGTCACCAAAATGAATGTAAAAGCAATAAGATAATACACTAGACATATCAATCTATGTTTGAATCAAAAGATTCTTCAACTTGTATCTCATTAATATGCTTGTGTGAAATTGCATTGTCTTGAATCTTCAATTTATTCTCCAGAGACTTTATTTTGCAACTCTTTAATCTTAATCTTCATCAACTCACTCTTCACACTGTACTGTAAACCCATTTTCATTTTCCACTGCTTGTTGTCTTGTTCCTGAAACATCTGGTTTAGATGTGTAATTTCCCTTTCTGTTGCCTCAAATACACCTTCATAAAATATTACAGTGTTGTCGACTTTGTCATGCTTGTGTTTTAGGACCCCAACTTCCTTTTCCTTCACTTCTAATGTAACCTTGTGAATTGCTTCTAATATATCAACTTTCCTCAATAGCAAATTTCTTTCATCCGTCAATGACATAATCATTTTGTTCTTATCAAGCTCTTCCGCCATAGTTTAGCCTTTATTAGAGACATGAGAAAGGAAGAAAGTGAATCAAATTCATTTATAATTTTGTTTGTACCTAAAGTTGACATTTACTACTTCTATTTAAGTAGATTAACATTGTAATTGAATCATAGTTGAACGTAAATATGAAAAGCCATTATTCATCATCATAAAATTTCATTTTGTCAAACTATATTTAACAGTAATTAGTAAATATTTATTTGAATAATATCAGATAATTACATTATCAATTTTAGAATCAATAACTCAAATCTAAAATACATAATATTATTTTACCATAATTGACACTTAACATGTGTAGATGCATCAACTCTTAGTTAAATCAGTCTCATAAATGTTCGAAGAAAAAAATCAATAACTTCAATTTAATACCAATTGTGTTGAAAAAAACATTCATTTGCTAAAAAGTTATTTTGGAACTAAATTAAGTAAAATAAAATTATTAAGTACAACTACATAAATATGTTTTTATTTATAAACTTACATCTTTTATGTCATTATTAATTGTGCTAGAGAATGATGTTAATGGCTAGATCTTCTCCAAATTAGCATTATGTGATAATTGATTGATGGTGCAACTATTAGATATTCATTAAAATAATGAATTTTCTTTTAAGCATTCGTGTAGGGATTTATTTGATTAAATTTATTTTCAATGCTTAGCCATAACAATGTAAGGAAATTCATCATAGTTTTTCTCCATAAAGATATGATAAGCATCTTCTCTAGTAATTCTTTAATACCCTAGATATTTTTATGTAAACATAAACATCAAGTACAAATCTTTATACTATCACATATATTAAACATATTAATAAGATCCTAAACATTCAAATATAAAATAAAAATCTTCATAGATGGTAAGTCTGATGAGAAGAACTAAGTGAAAGCGAAGTTTAAAAACTAGTTACCTCCTCGCCCTAATTGCCGTCAATGATGAAAACCTGAAGAGAATTTTTAATAACCCTAATTGATGGAGAAATGACCATTTTAGAGTAGTTTGTATTTAATCTGGTCCAAACATCAAGTGACATGTCGGACGGATAGGAGATTAATTTTTTGAAAAATTAGCAAAGTAGTCACAATTCCTAACTTTATTAGTAAAAACATCTGCATTTTAAAATAATTATTTAAAATGTCAAAATGTCAATATTTTGAAAAATAAATTGTATTCAAATACTTTTATTTGTCTTTTATTTTATTTCTCAAAACAGTCCAAAATACATTCACTACCTATTAGACTTCTTTCTAGATTTTAATACCATTAAATTTAGTTTTATTTTCCATCTTCCATGTTTTCAATTTTTTCCCCTTTCATCAATTTTTCACCATTATTCTCTCCTTCATTGTTGAAGTAGAACTAATTATTCTAGTTTATACCAATTTGTTTAGATCTATAAGAGTTCAACAAATCTCTCAATCGATAACGGTATTTTCGAAGTCATCATTTATTTTGCGAGATTTTATGAGATTTTCTTTTTAGAATCATAAATTTTGTTGAATTTTGGATTGTATTACGTATTTTCTGTCATTTTTGATTTATATGTGAGTTTGTTAACATACTTATCAAATATTTATGCATATAAGATTTTTAGTATTTTAAACACTAATTTTTTATTTTTTGTGATTTTGTTTTCATGTTGGAGATTTAGTAGATTGTAATTTGTAGTAATCTATTATTATCATTCATATATAATATATTATTTGATTTTTTTTATATATTCATATTTAATAATTTCAAAATTTTCTTATAGGGTTACTAATACAAAAGTGAACACAGATTCAGAAATAGGTTTGGTGAAAAAATCGGAAAAAGGAGTATAGAAGACGAATAATTAAGAGAGAATGAAAGAAGAATGTTGCAAAGTTGTATTCATACCAAAATAGTATTCATATTAATTACTGTTTGTCAATTGTTTTTCTTTTACTCATCATTTATATTTTTACTAAGAATATTGTATTTCTTTTTAAGTCTGTAGTCATTACTAAGAATATTGTATTTCTTTTTTAGTCATATGTATGTCAAATGAAATGTATCTATTAAGCATAGACGTATCCTATTTTTTAACAGTTAATTTTATTTTTATAACATTGTATCCTTTACCAACATATTATATTATTTTCAATATGTATGCTTTTTGTTTTCCAGAATCTTGTATCCTATTTCTTTAATAGTTAATTTGTATTTTTAAAAAAATATTATAACCTTTTTCAACAGATTGTATTATTCCACCATGTATTCTATTTTTCTCCAAAAACATGTATTCTTTCGTAAATCATACACATAATAATGATTACATTATATTGATATACAATAAGTAATATTTTTTGTAATAAAACTACAAAAAATATATATTTGGCAATTATGTAATACAAATTTGATCACTAAAATACAATTTGTAGTTTTCAGTATGAAAATAAAAAAATCAATTTAATTTGAATGGTAAAGTGAACACATAAAATATAAAACTATTGGTATACAATTATAATGAAAACATAATAAAAAGGAAAGTTGATTCAATCAAATGAAAAAGGGAATTTTCAAGAAATTGTGACTGATGAGAATTTTAAGTGATATTTCCCTTTTAAAAAAATATTGTCTCCCTTAATTTTCTCCTTTCTAAATAATTGTAATCTTGAAAATCATGAAAATGAAAATACATAAATCAAACACATAACAGAATAAAATATTGACGTTTTAGATAAATATTGAAAGTGTGACTAAGAAAATCTATTAAATGTCAAAATATTGACATTTTGAAAATATTCCCTTAATTTTTTAATAAATATAATTTTTGGGATTTTTTTTATTCGGGCCACACATAAATTAACAAGAGAATATTTTGAAAATGTCAATATTTATGAATTTAATAGGATAGCATAGCCACATTTTCAATATTGTGTCAATATTTTAGTTTGTCATACATATAATATATATATTTTTTAAAATTGTTTTGACTTGAAAGAATACAACTTTTTAATAACATAAAGGAAAAAAATCAAGGGATAGAAAATTACAAACAAAAGTCTGTCTTTCACGAAGTGTATTTTTATTTTATTTTCTAGAATTTTTTAACCTTTTTTGAATTGTATTCCTTCCAACATGCATACTATTGTATTCATTCTAATTTCCATGTGTATTTATTTTTTCTTTAGAATCTTCTATCCTTTTTCAGGTCATATTCATTGTAATATGTATTTTATTTGTATTTGTATTCATTGTAGTTTTTATATATTATTTTGTATAATAATATATTAAATATAAAAAACAATATGATGAAACGGTTAGAATGAAATATAAAACTGAAAAGGAATAAGTGAATATTTGTTGCAATCATTCTTAAATAAAACACATAACTAGTTGAAAATCCTTTAGAATGAATACAAATTAGGAACAAATACCATATTCATAAATTATGCAACATGACTTTTGTATGAATACAAAAATTAATAGCATAGATATGATTTTAAATATAAATTGAGAAAATGATACAAAATTCGGAAAAAAACAAAACAGTCTCATAGGAAGTTGTTCTTCCTGTAAATAAAATACATATCTAGTTGACATACATTTGAGATATTCAAATTAGATACAAATACAAGATTCATAAACTATGCAACATGAGATTTTTAATGAATAGAAAAATTAATAGGATACATACAGATTTTAATATACAAAATTCTAAAAGAAAATTATAAATTCAAAACAAACTAATAGGAAATTGTTCTTCCTCAACTTGGTCTTCAAGAAGTTTTTTGGGAATCTTCCGTATCCAACTAATAGTGTGTTTATATAATAGATGGAAAAATCAAGAGAGACTTGGTAACAACGTATTTACGTTTATCAATGGGTGAAAAATATTTTGATAAATGGTTAGATTTCTTGAACTAAGTAGAGGAAAATAGACGAAGTGATTTTCTTGAACAAAGAATGGAGAGAACAATGGTGAAAAACTCGAGAGAGGGAAATGAGAAATTCTAGCTTAAAACTTACAAAGAGGAAATGTAGGTAATGAGAAGTTTTTTTCTTCTTTTACATGGATAGAGGAGTAAAATTAGTTCAATGTGGGATCTAATTTGAGAAATAAAAGGAATGAAGAATAGTTATATTAGGATACATTTTATTTGTTAACATATTAAAATATTAACATTTCCAATAATTATTTTGAAGTATAGATGTTTCTAATAATTATGTTAGGGAATTTGACTAGTTTACTAATTTCACAAATTAAAAAAGGACAAATTATGCAAAATGACAGCTCTTAAACAATACTTACCATCTTTTTGGTTGGGTTTACAAAATTTACATGTTTTTCTTCTTCAACATTCTTCTTCTTCCTCCTCCTAGTCTTATTTATCTTTTTCTTTTTCTTCTTATTCTTTTCCTTTTCATCTTCTCATATTCTTCTTCTCATTCTCCTTCGCCTTCTTGTTATTCTATCTCCTTTTTTTTCTTTTTCTTCTTCTTTTTCTTTCTCTCTGTTTGCGATGTGATGGAGAGAGTATTGGTTGAGTTTTCACCCTTTTCAAAAGATTTCATAATTAAAGAGTTTTCCTTAGACCACAAATAGACAAATTGTTGTCGTATGAGATTTTGTGAGTCTATGTGCTCTTGTAGGTCCATTTAGTGTTAGTAGCATCATTTGAAGAGTGTAGAATTTTAAGAGAAATTGGCATACAATACCTCAAGAGGCAACATATAATCCACTTAGCTTTCGTAATCAACATAATAAAAATTGATAAGATTTTAAAACACAATTTCAAGATAACAAAATTTTATAAAACGAATAAAAATCCTAATACAGTTGTCTCAAAAACTATCTAATACAACTGAATCTCGGGACACATCCCATACAACATTGTTCCAAAAACAAATGAGACAATCATAAGGAAAGTAATGGCTAAATACTCAGATGAATGAGGACTCACAAATCTTCAACTCATCTTCTATTATAGATCCTAACTACAAGGATAATAGTCGGAAACACCAAAACCTACATTTGGATAAGAAATGATGGAAAGAGTATTCATTAATAAAAAAATGTAATAAATATAATAACTTGAATAAATGTAACATAAAAGGTAGACAACATAAGTCATAGATCATAATAAAATCACATAATAGATCATTTCAACAGATAGTATAATAAGTAGTTCTTGAAGTAACCTAAATTCATACATAGTCAGAACATGGATAACCATCACTAGTCTTACTCATAATAGATGGAAAAATAAAAAAACAATCAAAGATCATCACTTATAATAACATATCATAGCTTATGTTCTAAGGACATGGGGAATCGCCTATTGCCTTCTTATAATCATGGGTAATCGCCTCTGGTCAGCCATGGGTCTTTGAGAAATGCACCAAAAATATGCCTGGGCAATGTCCACGAGGGGTCACTCAGGCCTAGTAGGTCTCCCCATACGTCATAGGTGATGGGCCATGGATAGAGCCTACAGAACCAAGTCTTAAACCTCGACCTATGCTGCGCCTACATGGGCCGTGGGTCCAACCACGACCCGTCAGTGAAGGGATCGTGGGTGATGAATGGAAACCACTTCTAGGTTTTACTTGAGGGGTACTTTGGGGCTTAAAATTTTTATTTAATAAAAAGTGACGTCGGTTTGTACGAAATTATACAAACTATATATTTATTTAAGACCCCTTAAATTATTCATCTTCTGCATAATTCATATATCCCAAATCAAAACCAACTTCATCCCCCCCCCCAAAAAAAAATAAAAACTCTCTTTATAACTCCAACGAAGAGAAAGAACGAGAAAGTAGGGCTAGTGTTTGAATAAGAAGAGTTTTCATTGAATTTCTTTGGAGAATCATAACTAAAGTATGGTAGTCCTTAATCTATGGATAGTTTTCATTTATGGAGTCCCTCCGAACTCAATATCAAAGGTAGAATTTTCTCCAAAAAGCTAGGGTTTTATTCCATGTCATGGATTCTTTACAAAAAAAATTCAATGATTTAATTACTTTAAATGTTGATTGAATTGTTGATTATTGACGTCTTTATAATTAAATCTATCATGAATCAATGATATTCCCCATATTTCCAACTTATGACCTTATGATATGGGTGAATTGATGGAAGAAAATTATTATGAGATTATGTTTATACTAATTTAGTTAATTGAATCATATTATTATCCATGTATAAAATAAGAACTCTAGATTTGATGATTAAATGCGATCTACGGTCCTTGAAAGGAAAAGTATGAGAATATGCTTGACTGTGAGATGAATGCTATTAGAACACTTTAAGAGTGAAGTATGTATGATTATAATGATGTTGTTGTGATGATTGAAAGGATATTCCCATGAACACATAATGAACATAATGAGAAAGTTTTTCTGAAGTGATGGAGATTATAGGTTTAAAGGCAGTTCTCACTTAATTGAATCTAAAGTTATATGTAGACATGGATGGTGAAAATCTATTCTCACGCATGATCTAATGTGCTATCCTAATGACACAATTTCTGACTTAAAAATTACTTTATGGGATAAATTCTTAGCACTGAGCGGAAATTTAATGCTTGATAGAGGCTCTCCCGTTAGGCAAGGTTAAGCAAGGTTGGGGTTTGTAGTACGATCTCCTTATCGCATAACTATGTTCATCGATAGGGTTTTTAGCTATTGGATCGAGCTAAAAGCTAACAATTGATGGTATTACCTTAGGTAAGTAAAACAAATCATTTTGGTATGGATAACACTAGATCAATGTTTAAGCTCACATGGTCTGTGTCAGTTAAGAGTTATTTCCACTATCACTAAGAATATGAAAAAGAACATGAATTAGGAATTATGGTTAGTCATTAAGCTTTACTCAGCATGGTAGTATTATGGGATCTTATTCATGCATTGAACAAGTATGCTTTGACGGTACAAATGATATGTTTCTCTGATCATGTGATGATTTATGTAATGAATATGCTTATGACTTATTCTTTTGCATTGTATTTAAAATGATTCCTTAAACTAGTAAATGGTGTTCATTCAACTAAAACATCCCTTTTAGCATATTTTCATGATTTTATGCATGAAAATCATACATGGTGAATTTTTATACTAACCCATATTTTTCCTACATTTTCCCCAAGTGTAGGGTCCATTACTTAAGGTGGTCCCGCTTTGGCTAGAGCATGAATTTTCTCATTTGTCCTTGATCGTGGTGAGTCCTCATGATTCGAGGATCGGATGCCATCATTGTTGTTTCATTCTTGTACTTTCACTTTCAGATTATGTTGTCTTGGGTTGTGACCCTAATTGACTCAAGTATTGTAATTGATGCCTAATTGAGAAAAGCGTAGACTTCTTTTTTCCTTTATAAAGATTTTTGGAGTTAATTGTAATCTTATTGTTCCAATACTTTATGTGATGATATACTAAGTGGCTTACATGGTGCCTTTTGGGGTTTATGTGCCTCGGTACGTCTAAGGGGGTACTCTTGGATTGTGACAAACTTTCTATCAGAGAAAAACACTTTAAAATGATACTACGATGATGTCTCATAAGCAACATCTAGTAGAGCCTAATTCATGAGTATGAATCGCGCCACACTTTTGAATGAGAGGCTATATGATGTTTAGGAATTTCACTTCATTCATACTCTTGAGTCGTGCCTTAGAGATTGACTGTACAAAAGTGTAGTACCTCAAAAATTTAACAACCTAAGCTAGAGCCTCATGTGATGTATTATGACTTAAAAAGGATAAATATGATATTTTTAGACCTAATATAATTTAAGTAACTTAGTAAGAAAATGTTAGTGCAAAAATTCAAGAAATGACCATGACATTTGTAAACTAGTAAATTGGATTAGTATGGTCTTAGGTCTTGTAGTAAGGTTTTTAAGTATATTATGAGGAATAAATCTTGTAAAAATATTTTTTGTATGTAGAAATACATGTTTAAGATCCAAACGTTAGGATACGACCCCCAAGAATTACCCTAAGGGTCCTTGAGAAGGACCCAACCTTGAACCCAAAAAACTATCAAAAAGACAGCAAGACCTACAGAGGTCATGGACTAGCCATTAATAGATCCACGCCCCATAGATTGGTGTTGTTAAACATACCTCTTACGTTCCTTTACTCCCCTGCAAAGAATATTCTATAAAAAAAGCCGAGGGAGGTGTAGTACCAGGGCGTGAACCATCCTTTTTCCGTGGATGGGTCGCCGTAGATGCTCCCAAATTTTATGTTTCTAGTTTTAGTTTAGGGGACTTAGTTTTAGTTATTTTTTTAATTAGGTGTTAATAGGAGTGTTTATTTAACTAAATTCCTTTCTAAAGCTAACTATAAGACCATAAACCTATCACTTTAAGTCATTCAACTAAACTCACAACTCAAAGACCAAGACTTAACTTCCGTCTCTCAAACTTTTCTCTCTAAGAACTCCATTCTAGGATAAGACAAAGGTTCGACTAGTTCTTGAAGAACTCAATGTTTTCCCCATAAATTATCAAGGAATTGATCAAGGTATGGAAACTCTTCACTCTTGGGATCTTTTCTCCAAGAGGTTGTCTCAAAAATTGAATTTCAAAGTTCCTTGAATTCTAGGTTTTCACTTCCTTGAATACTAGGTTTTCACTCAAATTGAATTTCATGGGTCTCTTTCTAAACTTTTTTCCATTGATAGAAATTGATTATTTATGACTTTATTTGAATGTTCATTTATTAAAACAATTAATGTTTGTTTTTTTTTTTAACAAATCCGGACAACACCCATGTATCTCCATTCTTTCTCAAATCTAAACCTAGTATGGTTTGAATGATGAATTAAGGATTAGAATCTAGTATGTTTCTATGTAACTCATTATTGTATTACGATGTTAACCTATATGATGACTGAATATCATGAATTAAGTTTTCAATCTTGAAGAAAGCTCTTAAGGGTATAACTGAAGGTTTTTAATTTGGTTATAGTTTAATGTTGACTTGTTGATCAACTTATGATGGAGGTGTTTACTTAATTGATAGTCTTATATGACTTGTTGATCCACTTATGGTGGAGTTTCTTACTTGATTTATGAATTGTGGTGTTGAGTCAAGTTCCTCTTCCTAGAATCCTAATTATGATTGAGTATACTATGATATAAACATGTATGTTCTCCTATGATATGAACATGTAAGTTATGCTATGATACGAATATGGATGTTATGTTTTAACATGCATATGAATGCTATGATGTGATATTGTGTTAGTGTTGATATGCTAAATAAAAGGAAATTCTCCTACACACTATATGAAGATGATGTGAAATACATTCTAACATGTTCTTGGTTCTTTATTGAGAGGTTGTCCTCATCTTTTAATCCTTTGAGCTATACACTATATGAGTAGTTCATTCCTTAAAACACTCTTTAAAAGGTTTAATGATACTTTAAAAGGAATTGTGCTTAGCACCGAATAGATATGGTTATGAGATGGGTTATTTCACACTCGTAGTTTTTTTTCACATTACGGCGTCTAATGAGATGGAAACCCGCACGATAGAGGTTAAGACTTCTATATAAAATCTCATATACCATAACTATGTGCCCACATAGGTATTAACTGTTGGATCCATATTATATATAAATTGTCCATTTCACCCTAGTCAAGTAAAACACCTCGTTTCGATGTAGGGGTAGAACACCAAATTCCATGTAACTCAAATGGTCAATGTCGGTTATTGCTAATATCCGTATATGAACATGACTTATGAATATGAATATGAACTCAAACTAAGGCTTCTTGAGGGAACTACTTAGTGTAGATAAGGGTATGAGACTTTACCTATGAATTGCACAAGTGGGTTCTTTGAGTAGTTCTTTTGTGAGTCTCTTATGTCCGATGACATATGTAAAATTTTATGTTCGATTTCACCTATTGTGATGTTAATTATGTATATTAGTACATATGGAGGAATGAGGCTTCATATGACATTGCACAAGTGAACTTGAATTGGGGGTCATGGGTGGTGTCTTTATAATTTAATGTTGATTTAACTCATGTCACGACCGGGGAGCATCCCCAGAACTAACATGACGTACTAGACCTCTCAGACGTCATATACAAGCCCATAGACATAATTACTGCATTGCCATTGAAATTTAGTGCTTTAAAAATTTTCATAGCATAAAATAATTCTAGAACATCACTATATATATGTAAAATCATAAGTACATAGTTATACACTAGGTCTCTTTTGCCATCCTAAACTTGACATCAATAGAATAGATTAGGGACACGACTCTTAACAACATAAAACATATCCTATACTATTACATAAACTTTAAATAACATTTTGACATGGAATCCTTGAATCTTAAGGATATCTTTTTGAACTTGGGAAACATCTATCCAAGCTCATCATTTTAAGAAAGATTCTCAAGCATCACTACCTACACTTTGTGTAAAAGATGAAGAAGAATGATATTAGTACAAGAATGCGAAAAATCTGATAACCATGTAAAAACATGCATTTGAAGAGGACATTTAGTTAGAAATCATGCATCATGTCTTTTAGTTAAACTTCATGAAAAATTGACACAATAAGCACAATATAGTTCACATACATCATATAGACATAAAGCCACATATCACGTTTAAGTCACATTCATCATCTTCATAGCATTACCTTTCTTTTACCTTAACTCACTTACCCAAAGTAACCCTTAAGTAATACTTGGTGCAATGCATGAATAGTGTCCCATTCTACCATCTACACTCAACACTCAAGTATCACCTTAAGGTAACCAAGGTGAACATTCATACAACCTTCATCAATTCAATCACATGCATATAAGACATAATATATCATGAACATAAACTTCACCCAACAATCAACATACTTCATAGACCTTATATAAGGACGTATTCTTTCATTACATCATGCTTATAACCCATTTAATCTTTATACCCACTTCAAGACCGCATGCAAGTTAATACTACTAATATCATCATTATTAAGTGATTGACAACATTGCACATATAGATGGTTCATTTCATCAACATAACAAGTATAACCAATAGCATGCATATTAAGTAAGAACTTCATCATATAGGCAATAAGACCAATACCATGCATATCATTATACAAGTACGTAAATACTACAATGGCATGCATAAGAGACACATACATATACATATAAAACTCCTTCCTAGAATTCCATTCAAGAGCTACTTGTGCAATGTATCAGTAGAGTACTATTCCCTCACCTACACTAAGAAACGTCCCTTAGGTAGTCCCAGTTAGGGTTCATCATCTAACTTCTATTGTTCATCTTACACTAGGGAAACTTTGCCTTAATTGATATTAGAATATGTGATCTAATCATGGAATCCGGTGTTATCCCCTTACACCTAAAGGAGGGCTACCTACTTGCCAAGGTAAGACATTAGCATTCATATAACATATAGGTGGATCCACTTGCTAAGGTTCCTATGGGGGAAAGATGGTTAAGAAAATAGGGGGTTGTTACTAGAAACCCTATTTATGCTAAATATAATTGTAGTTTCAACCTCATGAGAACATTGGTGAACCTACTTTCCTTTTTAGAAGGGACACCACATTGGTGAACCTACCTTCCTTTCGGAAAGGAAACACCTCTCATTGTCAAGTTAACTTGGTTCTAAGATAACTTTCCCTTTTTGAAAAACCTTAAAGTCATGATTAACATTTGTTCATAAAATAGGCTTTAGGAGATTAACCCCTCATATACATATACATAGCTCATAGGTAACTGATGAGAATGTCATTTCATCAAACCTACCCATGTGAGAATATCCTTTCATATAACAACATACTTTATTCATACTTGCATACATGCATGTGTATGTATACATATATGAGAAAACCTTTTATATAAGAACATTTATACATTGAATTATCATATTTCATTAGTCACATACATTACATCATTAAGTAGTATTAAGATGCACAAGAGGGTCACATCCAATCGCTCATAATCATACATTTATCATAATATCATATACATCATGTTCATAGATTAATCATACATTCATAACTAATGTTCATAAAGAAACCACCCTAGGAACTATTCCCTCAAGGTCCACATGTGCAATGTATAGGTAAAGTCCCATACTCTTCCGTAGAGTAGTACACCTCTCAATTCATCCTACTTAAGATGCATCTTTATAATTTCATTCATTCATTTGAAATTATGAACATATTACACTTATAGTCATGCATGAGGTGTGTGTGCGTACATATTGGTCACCATGATTACCTAAGAGAAACAACCTATTTGCTTAGGAAACCACCCTTCATAGGATCAAAACACATATACCATATCCCACAAGTCATTAACAACTCACATATAGAGTATTAGGGACTATATACCACACACTTACATTACATCATAGGAGACACACAGATATTCAACATTGGAATAGAAGACTCCTAATCAAGCATAAGATCACACAATGATACAGCATTACATAGGTAGGGGGTCATTATATAATGACATGTATCATAACAAAACCCATAGATGAAACCTAACCCTAACAACATCATTCACATATACATAACATTATCAACACATTTTATTCATGATACTAGCATTGAGACTACACAAATCCACCATAATCATAATTATCATAACATTGATTCATTCTACATATATTTCCCTAAAGGACATATTACAACATAAATGGTACTAGAATGTAAATACCGCCACCAAAAGTGGACCATACCACACAATCATCAAATTCATTACTAAAGACTAGGAACTCTATCAGCCACCAATACATTAAAGACATGATCACCTTAGATCATTCCTACAAAATTTATGATTAATTGATATAAATAGCAATACCGATAAGCAATTCAAATACAATATAATCACAATTCAATTAACATGAAATCAACATCACAAGACCCACTTTGTAGGCTAATTTGAGAAATAACAGGATCATGGGTTCTTTCATGGAATTTTATCTAAATTCATCTTAAAAGCATTGTTTAAACATCAATTTACCAATAAAATGACTTTGAAATTAGTTTAACAATGAACCCATGACTAGATTGAATGGTACAAATTTTTGGCCTTTGAATCATATTGAAAACCCTTTGAAAGAGCTCCTTAGATGAAATATTAACTAAGGATAAGGGGTTACGATACCTTAATCAAAGAGAATCCCTGAATTTTGGAGAAGAAAACACTTGAAATCCATCTCCATAGCTTGTTCTTGAGCTTGGTCTCTAAGGGAGGTTTTGGGAGTTTCATATTTGGGAGGGAAGGGTTTGATTTGAAGAATGAATTCTAAATTGGGGTTTCATATTCTTAACTAACTTCAAAATAACTTAATAAACATAAAATAACCGTCCACCAACTTATTGGTACGTGGGCAAATTTCCCAATTTTCCGTAGCTTGGTCTTGTCTTTGGATAGTGTTGAAGGTCCGATCGATGGATGTAAGTGACGGGGAGTCATGGAGTGACGGGGCATCCTATACTCTGTGATTTGTGACAGAGACTCAATTTTTGGTGGATGAGATTCCATGCCTAAGTGTGGAGCAACACCCCCAATCGATGGAGTGTCAATTAAACTAAGGGGCGTCATTGGCTAGGCATCGTTTCACACTGCCCAGGGTGTGTTTTTGCCAACCTTTTGAGTCCTTATAAAGGACCCTTAGGGTGGTCCTTGGGGAGTCGTACCCAAGAGTTTTTACCCTAAACGTGATCATAGACATGTGAAGATACTCCCCTATCATTTTTGACTCTAAACAACACTCAAACACAAGTCAAACATACGAAGGCACACAAGCACACACAGGACTAGTTTCCGAATATCTTTGTCTTCCTTTGAAGGTTGATATCAAACACCATCAAACAAACAATTTCAAGTTGTGACACACTGTATAAACAATTTATAAACTCTTTAAGGCATATGTGTGGCTCTAGATAACTTTATTCATTTTGAGTGTCCTAACAACTCAAATATGGTAAGATATGAACTATGTCTATGTATAATGTTACTTATGATCATGAAATGTCTCTTTATCTTATGATTTGGATTGATTATGACTTAAATGAATGTGAATTATGGCATTTAACTTTAAATAACATGTCACAACTAAAGGTCACTTTTGTGCATATTTTCATGATTAATTGGATGGTTTACATACTTGTAGAATTTGAATGTACTTACCCATATTTGTCTTATTTTTTTGCCAAGTGTAGGTTCAGGATAGTAGGTTATCATTGAGAATACGAAAGGTTGGTATTGCATCCTCCAAGACTTTGGTATGTCCTCAAGTTCCGAGGACAACATAATGCCACTAATGTTTATTTTACTTTGAAATAGACTACTTATGTACTTCATATTTTTATACATCTCATAACAAAGGGTTATTGTCCTTATTTGAGACTTATATGTTGAATTTATATGGCTGATGAGATGACGTCTACACATTCAATTTCTTTATATGAAAGAATTTGACATTGATTGTTGAGATGTTTTTCAATTCCACATTTTCAATATCTTCTGCAAGGATGATATGCTCAGGGCTTGTATAAGATCCCTTCGGGGTCGAGTACGACGTATTACAACAAGGTGGTGCTCTCGGGTCTTAACAAACTTGATATTAGAGTATAAGGTTTTGGGATAATACTAGGATTGATACCACATTAACCACGTCTATTACAGTCTTGATCATGAGTGTGAAGCGCGCAACACATAAGAATGAGAGACTATGTGATATTTAGGAACTTTCCCATTTCTTATTATTATTGAAGTCGTGCCTAAGAGTCTTAACTCTATAAAGTCCTTATCTTCTAATGCTTTTCTTGTCGATATAAGAAATTAGTACTAGAAGGGAAGCCACAAGGAGAGTGGCAAAAGAGATTGCTATTGAAGGAGTTCCTCCCTAAGTCAATCAAGTCCCTCAAAATGTCCCTCAAGGTGAACAAGTTCCTCTCAATTCTCCGGTTATGACAGATGGATAGATGGCTGACTTTCCTAACCTTGACTCAGTCATGGATACTCAAGCTCTAGTTGTAACTACACAAGATCAAGCATTGACGACACAAGAAAATAAGGAGGTTGTGCATTGTGTGAAGTGGAGTGTAAGTACCATGGCCTCGAGATTGAAGGACTTCACAATGATGAACCCTCCAATTTTCTTTGGATCTAAGATAAATGAGGATACTCAAGATTTCGAAGACGAAGTCTATGAGATTGTGCATGCTATGGGTGTAACCCTTAATGAGAAGGCTGAAAGAGTCGTGTATCAACTCAAGGACATGGTTCAATCATCATACACTCAATGGAGAGACAATAGGGATATAAGAAAGGGTCCCATAAGTTTGGAATTTTTTAGAAAAACATTCTTGATAGTTTCTTCCCTAGGGAAAAAAGATGTTAAAGTTGAAGAATTCATCAACCTTCGTCAAGGAGGTACGAGTGTTCACGAATGCTCGTTGATGTGACTAAGTTTTCCATGTATGATCCATGTTCGGTGTCTAATCCTAGAGATGAAATGAGAGACTTTTTGATAGGTGTGTCAAGTTTTATTAAGGAAGAATGTCACCAGGCAATGCTTCCTTATAATATGGACATGTCACGTCTTATAGTGCATGCTCCACAAATTGAGGAGACTAGGTTTAGAAAGAAGATTAGAGATTCCTAGAGAGCAAGGTCAAATGATTGAGGTTCTTCCAAGGGTAAAACTGAGATTAAAGATAAGCCAAAGTTTAGGTTTTCTAACCAAGTTCCTTCAAATGCTCTAAGGGTCAACAAATGTAGGGTTTGTAACCGTAATCCACAAGGATAAAAAGGTGGTGGTTTATATGTTGAAAGACCTAATTGTGAAAAGTGTGGTAAGAAGCACCAAAGAAAGTGCCTAGTTTGCACAGATAATTGATTTAGTTGTGGGAAGATTGTTCATATGAAGAGAGATTGTCCCATGTTATGATCTCAAGGGAGGGAGAACAAGCAAGTAGTTCTAATGATGATGCTACTAAGAAGAATTGCTTTTATGCTCTCCAATCTTGAGGTGATAAAGAGAGCTCTACGGATGTTGTAACCGGTATGTTGAATGTATTTTCAAATGATGTTTATGCATTGTTATACCCCAGTGTCACTTTGTCTTTTATAACTCAATTAGTGGATAAGAAATTCGATGTACTCCCCGATGTCTTAAATGAACCTATTTCGGTGTCTGCTTTGATTGGTGATTCGGTTGTAGCAAAGAGAGTCTATAGAAGTTGTTATATATCATTATTTCATAGATTAATTTTGATTGATTATGTAGAACTATACATGCTTGATTTTGATGTAATTTAGCCATGGGTTAGTTGCATGCATGTTATGCTTCCATTGATTGTAGAACTCGAATAGTTAGATTTTAATTACCAAATGAATCCATTGTAGAGTGGAAAAGGGGTACACCATGCCTAGAGGTCAATGTCGTCATACCTAAAAGCCACAAAGATGATTGGAAAGGGGTGCATGTATCACATTGTTAGGGTCAAAGATGTTCCATCTGAGTTCCCTTCATTAAAGTCGGTCCCTATAGTGAGGGAGTTTCTTGAAGCCTTTCCTAATGACTTTCCCGGGATTCCTCCCAAATGAGAAATATAATTTGGCAGTCATTTTTTATTGCATACTAACCCCATATGTATCCCTCCTTACCAGATGGCTCTGGCCGAGTTGAAGGAATTGAAAGCTCAAATCAACGATTTGCTAGACAAGGGTTTCATCCAACAAAGCATATCTCCATGAGGTAACCCTGTATTTTTTGTAAGTAGGATAATTTCTTAACTAAGTATTGATTATCTCAAATTGAGCAAGGTCACTATAAAGAATAAGTATCATGTTTCGAGAATTGATGACTTGTTCGATCGATTGCAGGGGTCTAGTTACTTTTCACAGATCGACCATCGTTAGGTCTACCATCAACATAGGATGAGAGAGGTTGACATCCCTAAAAAGGCTTTACAAACTAGGTATGGGAACTATAAGTTCTTTGTGATGTCCTTTGGGCAAACTAATACCCCTGCAACATTTATGTACCTTACGGATATGCTCTTTCGCAAATATCTAGGCATGTTCAACATTGTGTATATCAATGACATCTTGGTATTTTCTTGAAGTGGGGATGATCACATGAACCATTTGAGGATGGTATTGCAAACCCTCAAAGATCAACAATTGTTCGCAAAGTTTAGTGAGTGGATGGATATTTGTGAGAAAGGCTTCCAAGAATTGAAAAAACAGCTTACCTCCGCTCCTGTTTTTACCTTACTAGAGGGATATGAAGGGTTTTTAGTTTATTATGACGCTTTCCAAGTTGGTTTGGGTTGTATTTGCATGCAACGTTGTAAGGTGATAGCATATGCCTCAAGGCAACTCGATATCCTGGAAAAGAATTATTTGACACATAATCTTGAACTAGCGCTTGTAGTATTTGCCTTGTACTATACAAACATTAACTTTATGGGGTCCATGTAGATTTGTCCACCGATCACAGAAGTTTCCAATATGTATTTACTCAAAAGACTTGAATCTCCAGAAAAATAGGTTGTTAGATCTTTTGAAAGACTATCATATGAGTGTATTTTACCACCCCAACAAAGCAAATGTAGTTAAGGATGCCTTAGGTTGTATGTCCATGGGCAGTGTCACTAATGTAGAAGACAAGGAGAATGACTTAGTATGTGGTGTGCATACGTTGGCCTGGTTAGAAGTTCAACTAGTATATTCTCCAAATAGTGGTTTCATGATCAAACATAGATATGTTTCCTCCTTAATACTTGATATAAAGTCTAAGTAACACCTTGATCCGATCTTAGTGGAGTTGAAAGAATCTATGCTTAAGAAATCCGTTGAGGCGTTCTCTTTATGGGGAAATAGGGTACTTAGGTATCAAGGTAGGTTGTGTTTTCTGGATGTATATGAATTCAAAAGACAAATTCTGGAAGAGGATCATGGTTCGCGATATTCTATTCATCCGAAAGACAAAATTATGTTCCATGATCTATGGGAGGTCTATTGGTAGAATGGCTTGAAAAGAGATATAGCGGATTTTGATTACATGTTTCCATATTCTCAACAAGTCAAGTCTGAATATCAATAGCTGGGAGGTTTGTGTCCAGATATAGGTATTCCAACATGGAAGTGGGAGGATGTTAATATGGACACTTTTGTGGTTTGCCTCGCACCCGAAGGAAACATGATTTTATTTGGGTCATCACTGATAGAATGAATAAATCAACGTGTTTTTTTTCTCATCAAGGCTTTATATTCAGCGAAGGAATATGCCAAGTTATATATTAAAGATATACTGAGGATGCATGCGGTTCCCTTGTCTGTCAAATTAAATAGGGTACTCAATTCAATTTTCATTTTTGAAAGGCTTTCCAAAATGGCCTTGGTGCCAAGGTGAAACTTAACACCACATTTCATCCCCAAATGGATGGTCAAACCAAAAATACTATCCAAACCCTAGAAGATATGTTGAGGGCATTTTCATTAACATTAATGGTAAATGGTATGACCATATACCTTTTATAGAGTTGTCCTACAATAAGAGTTACCACTCAATTATTTCAATGTGTTCGTTTGAAGCACTTTATGGAAGAAGGTGTAGGTATCCGGTTTGGGTCATTTGTAGGTGAATTTGCTCTTATTAGTCTCAAAATAGTTTATGAGGCCATTGAAAAAGTTTGACTGATTAGAGATAGTCTAAAGACGACCCAAAGTCGACAAAAGTCTTATGCTGATACTGGAAAGAGAGATCTTAAATTTTAGGTATGTTATTGGGTCTACTTGAAAATCTCGCCATGAAAGGGGTTATGAGGTTTTAGTAAAAAGGGGAAACTTAGTCTCCAATATGTGGTCTAGTATGAGATATTGAAATGTGTTGGTAATGTTTCTTCTGAGTTGAACTTGCCTACTGCGTTTGATCTAGTTCACCCGGTGTTCCATGTCTTAATACTTATAAAATGTATACGTGATCTAGTATCTATTCTTCCCTTATAAGGGTTAAGGGTTGATGAGAATATAACTTATGAAGAGGTTCTGGTTGAGATCTTATACTAGTAAGTGAGGAGGTTGAGAAATAAAGAGGTAGCTTCCGTTAAGGTTCTATAGAGGAACCATATCGTTGAGAGTGCTACATTGGAGGGAGAGACTTATATGATGTCTTGCTATCATCATCTTTTACCTCCTACTTCTATTCAAACTTGAGGTAAGTAGTTTCTCTTGAGTATGTAGTGAATTGTGAGTTTTTTTATATTGTGTGAGTTTTGGCCATGATTTTCTTTCTATGGTGTGAGTCCATGTGAAGAAGCATTTATTGCATAACTTGAGTTTTCTCATGAATTTTATGTCCCTCTAGTTGAAATTCTCAATTCATATGATAATTGCATATTTGACTTATGAGGTGAATTATGAACATACTAAAGTGTGTTTTGAAGTAACATTTTCGGTCCATATTGTGACCTTCAAATTTTCATTGATTGGAGAAGGTAGTTCCTCCTACGAACAAGATATATGATATATTTCATTCATATTGAGTTGGTAGATGTTGTTCCTACTTCCTTATATTGCTTCGATATGCCTTGACTAGGATTCGAAGTTTCTCCTTTAAATAAGTGCGTATGATGAATTGTGCATTAGAAGTATTTGCAAGTACCTATGCTTGTTTTTGGTCTAGAGCTTCTATCTTTGTTTGGTGTCTTGGTCGGCATTCAGGGACGAATGTTCCCAAGAGGGAGTAATGTAGTACACCAGAAATCTAACGACCGAAGCTAGATCCGCATATGATGTCGAATTGAACAAAAACGATGAAAATGATGTTTTTATACCTAATCTAATGTAACTAACTTAGTACGAAAGTGTTTGTGCATAAACGTTAAGAAACGACCATGACATCCAAAAACTAATAAATTGGACTAGTGTGGTCTTAGGTCTTGTTATAAGGTTTGGAAGTATCATATGAGGACTAAATCATGTAAAAATTGTTGGTATAGGTAGAACTAAATGTTGAGGGCCCTAACATCTGGGTACGACGCCCCAAAGACAACCTTAGGGTCCAAGAGGAGGACCCAACCTTGGACCCAAAAAGCTGTCAAAAAGAAAGCACGACCTACAAAGGTCATTGACGAGCCATCAATGGATCCACCCCCCATCGATTCGGGTCATCGATTATAATTGCAACAGACCTTTAATCCCCTTAAAAGAGGAGTGTCTGACAAAAATGGTGGAGGTGCAGTATGCTGGAGTTAACCCATCGACGGTCCGTAGATGGGTAGCCGTTGATGCTTCCAAATTTTAATTTTTTGTTTTAGTTTAGGGGTCTTAATTTTAGTTAGTTATTTAATTAGGGGTTAAGAGGGGTGGTTATTTAAATAATTCACTTTCCAAAACTAACTATCAGACCCTAATCCTAAAACTTTATGCAATTCCACTAAACTCACAACTCAAAGACAAAAACATAACTTTCCTCTCCGAAAATAACCTCTCAAAGAACTCCATTGAAGAAGAAGAAGACCAAGGTTAAACTAGTTCTGAAAGAACTCGTTTTTTCTCCATCAATTCTCAAGGAAATCATGGTATGGAAGCTCTTCACTCTTGGGATCTTTTCCCCAAGAGGTTCTCTACAATGTTGAATTTCAAAGTTCCCCAAATTCTAGGTTTTCACTCAATTTCGTGAGTCTCTTGCTCAACTTGTTTCCATTGATATAAATTTATTACTTATGATGAGATATGAAGTTTTATGGATGAATTCAAGTAATTCTTGTCGTTTTTTAATAAATTCCCACAAGAACCATGAATCTCCTTCTTTGTCAAATATAATAACTAGTATGCTTTGATAGATAAATGAATGATGAGAATCTAATATGTTTCTATGTAATTCATTATTTTTTATGATGTTACCCTATATGATTGATGAATATCATGATGTTCCAGTTGAATCTTGAAGGGTATGAGTGGAGGTTTTCAATTCGGTTATAGATTAAAGTTGACTTGTCGATCCACTTATGGTGGAGGTATTTACATAATATATAGTCTTATATTGAAATGTTTATCAACTTATGGTTGAGTTTCTTACTTGATTTATGAATTATGATGTTGAGTCTTGTTCCTCTTCTATACAATCCTAATAATAATAAAGTTTACTATGAAATGAACATGTATTTTATGCTATGATATGAACATGAATGTTATGCTATGATACAAATATGGATGTATGTTATTATATGAATAATAATGCAATGATATGATTATGTTAGTATTGATACATTGAATAAAAGGAAATTCTCCTAAACATTATATGAATATGATACGAAAGAACATTCTGACATGTTCTTGGTTCTTTGATTGAGAGGTTATCTTCATCTTTGAAGCTTTTGAGCATACACTATATGAGTAGTTAAGTCCTTAAAGCATTCTTTATTAACTAATGCATCACTAAAGGCTTAATGATACTCTACTGGGAATTGTGCTTAGAACTGAATTAATATGATTATGGGATTGGTTCCTTCACACTAGTAGTTTGGTTCAAATTAGGGTGTTTGATGAGATGGAAACCCACACGATAGAAGCATGATATTTCAAGATGAAATCGCCATATCCCATTACTATGTGGTCGTATAGCTATTATCTAGTGGATCCATATTATATCTAGGTATGTCCATTTCACCCTAAACAAGTAAAATACCTCTTTTCGATGTGAGGGTAGAACACCGAATTTCATGTATCTCACAAGCTCTATGTAAGTTATTGTTAATCGTCATATGTTTTACAAATATAAACTAAGATATGAATATGACTTATAAAATATGAATATGAACTCTAACTAGTGCTTCTTGAGGGGTACTACTTATTGTAGGTAAGAGTATGAGACTTTACCTATGCATTGCACAAGTGTGTTTTTTGAGTAGCTCTTGTGTGAGTCTCTTATGGTTGATGACCAACTTAAGCATACAAATCAGAAGACTAACTTAAGCATACAAATCTTAAATAAGTGCACAATCATACAAATCTTAAATAAGTGCACAATGGTTGATGACTAACTTAAGCTGCACAATCAGAAGACTAACTTAAGCATACAAATCTTAAAACTAAATAAAATTGAATAAACCCAACTTTACAAAGCTTTAACTCAAATCAACAACTTAGAATAAAAACAATATATTCAACTAGCCATAAAATAGGAACCTTTAGTCTTTAAAATATTTAATAAAATAAATGGTACAGACATCTTAACAATACTGACTATCTATAAAGCCTCTAAATGACAATGATGGAAGTCGGGACAAGACCCACAACATCCTGACTGAACTTGAAAAGTAAATGAAATCCTCCGGAAGCAAGGAGGATCACCTAGCTAACTCGAACTCTTGTATGTATCACCGAAGCTCCTGTTGATGATACTGAATACCTGTGTCTGCATCATGAGAAGATGCAGGCCAAATGACTCGGTATGTGAAATGTACGAGCATGTAAGGGGGATTCTACAACATAAAAATAAGCTTGAAACTTGATAAAAAAGAATTATGCTTACCTCTTTTCAATCTTACTCAACTCACATATTAGATACAAAACTCAAGATTAGAAATTGAACTTCAAAGATATGATACTCGACTCAATGAATCATAAATCAACTCAAGATACTCAACTTAAGATACTCAACTCCTTATTCATAACTGAACTGATTTCAATATAAAGCAGTTTAAAACAAGTGCAATATAAAGAAAAGTTATTTCAAAATATGATAACTTTGTATATATAACAAGGATACAACATAACTCTAAAATTTATATGAAAATACAATTAACTGATGTATATAAAAATATAATAACTTCTGCGGGAGTTTATCTAACCAACAACCATCACATAAGAGATATAGTGATGATACATTTATGTACCTCACCTGCCAGCGCATCCTATACTCAGCCAAAGGTATAGGACCTGAACTACTAATGGATTCACTAGTCTATGTGAAAAGGGTTTATCTTAAAAGTAGGACCCTTCTCTACCCATGATGGCTACTTGGTTTATGAGGGTTGTGAGTTGTCTGAACTCCCCTCATATCGGTGCTGGATACTACTCCCAAAATATACTAGATCTTATATTTTTAAAACATACTTCTTATGTGATTTGAGATTAGTGGTAAAAAACTTAGCTCAAATGCTGTCTTGGAAATCTTAGTTTCCTCTCTTTCTTTATTTAGAAAGCGATTACTCTTTTGTGGAAATTAGCTCGAAATATCTTTGGAAATCTCACTATTCGGGGTTATCTAAATGTGAAAACATTTTTAATCTCATTGGAAATACTTAGCCCCCATATACTTATTTGAAGAACAAAACTTCAACTTTAGTCTTTCTCAACTCAGTGCTTAAGTCTTTAAAACAAATTTTAAAGCAATTTGTAAAAAAACTTCTTAAAATAGGGTTCATGCCGAATTATGGACATGAATGACTCAATTCAAGGTTTTCAATAACCATGCATAGAACTCAATACTTGGAACTCAACAACTCCAAAACTGATGGAGTCAATGATACTACTTATCTCAAGAATGCTCTATTCGAGGGTTCAAGATAAATTATGGGCATGAATTACTTAACACAAGGACTAAATGACACCTCTCATGTCAAGATTGCTCGACTCATAGGGTTCATGCGAAATTATGGGAATAAACTATTCAACTGTAGGACTTCATGGGTAATATGTAATAGTCAGATGATTAGGAAGGAATCTAAAATACAGACTAGGAACTCAACACTTAAAGGCTTAGAATACCAAACTACAACAAATATGATATATAACTACGAAATTATCAACTACGACATCAAGTTTGTCACTAATTATTTGCTTTTAGTGAAAATTTTTTATTTACGTGCTTAAATATATGAGACACATGCTTTTAGTGATGAAACATAAAAATCCGTAACAATGTTTTGTCCACTAAAGTTTCCCACCCAAAAAACTAATTTGCGCCATTTGCTAAGTAGTGTTAGTCACGGATTTAAAGTTATTGGTGACACATTATTTCGTTACTATCAATGTATCTAATTCATGAAAAACTACGACATCAAATTCGTCACTGATTATTCACTTTGTGCGAAAAATTTTACTTTTCGTGCTTAAATATATGAAACACATACTTGTAATAACAAAACCTAAAATTTGTAGCAAAGTTTTGTCCACTAAAGGTTCCCACCAAAATATTGATTGGCGTCTTTTGTTAAAAAGTGTTAGTCACGAATTTAAAGTTATCGAGATACATTATTTCATCACTAATAATGTATCTAATTCAAGACAAACTACGACATCAATATATGAGAAACATACTTTGTGACAAAATTTACTTTCGTGCTTAAATATATGATACACATACTTTTAGTGACGAAACATTAAAATTCGTAGCAAAGTCACTAATGTTCTTCACCAAAAAATTAATGGGCGTCATTTATTAAGTAGTGATAGTCACAAATTTAAAATTACCGGTGATAAATTATTTCGTCACTAATGATGTATCTAATTCATGACAAAATATTTTTTGTCTTAACAGTTACTAGTATACGTGCAGCGCGTTGCGCAGATAATTTAAAATATAACATTGCTAAATTAAGTTTATAACATTTTATATTTTTCATTTATTTCAATTTATTTAAAATGATATTTTTCATGTTTAATCTGAAGATTATCATAATCTAACAAATAGTAAATGAAAAAAAGTAACCAGTTGACTTAAAATTGTCGTAAGATCTTATAATATGTACAATAAAATTTAATTTTTTAAAAATAATTCTTAGAATTTTTCAAGAATTATTTTCATAAGCAATTCTCATATAGTTAGGGTCACGACTCAAATCGAGTCGTGAGTGGCACCCACACTTAACTACATAGGTGGACAAATCAACGAATTCAACCTTAAATTATATTATACAAGAATAATACGGAAGTTCAAAATCTGATTAACAGCGTTTTAAAACCTGAAAGTCATCACAACAAGGACATCTAATCTCCAATTACTAAGTCTATGAGTATAAAAAATACCAAGTAAATGAATAAAATAGTTTATGTCTCAAAACTAAGGACATCATGTCATAACCAAGAGAATCCAACAAGCTCTTGAATGAATAGTTCACCCTGGAAAATGATATGCTGGAGGTTGACTAGAGATGAGGGCAAGTCAAAGTCGCTGGTACACTCGTTGCACTACATAAAAGGAAAACAATGAAAAACACAAGTAGGGCTTAGTACGGGACAACATGCACTGAGTAGATATCATTGGCCAACTCAAAATACTAACTACTATACAAGAATAATATTATAAGGTCAACTATAACACTTAATAGGTGATAATCAACAAACAAAATGAACAAGCGACAACTGAAGCAAGTACGTAATCAATCACAATATTAATCACACACGAGGAATCATGCTTCCAAACTATGTTTGTTGGGGGAAATAAGTTCTTCGAGATTGAGTACATTAAGTTAATTCAATATCCTTTTCCTTTAATGTTACTATGTCAGAACGTAACACTCCGATCCAATTATATCGCGTCGAAATGTGACACTCCGATCCAAAAATATCGTGCCAGAACGTGACAGTCTGATCCAATTATATTGCGTCGAAACGTGACACTCCGATCCAAGAATACCGTGTCAGAACGTGACACTCCGATCTAATTATACTGTGTCAGAACGTGACACTCTAATCCAATTATACCGTGTCGGAACATGACACTCCGATCCAATTATACTATGTCGAAATGTGACACCCGATCCAATAATACCATTAATTTATCATTTATTATCACCACTTTTTAATTCATGGATAATATTTCATCAGGATTTCTTTATTCAAGGCATCACTTCGATAAAGATGGTTCAAGATTATAACTTCCACGGTCTCAGAATTTTGAAGGAATCACAACCAACACAACCAAGCCACACAATCACACAATCAAGTATATAGAGAACATCACAATATCATTCAATGTATATCAATCACTATTAAGAGTTTACTATCAAATAGCATAAACCATAACCTACATTCACCGAAGAATCGAAATCAAGCAAGCTAAGTGCACAATGCTTTTCCTTTCATCAATGCCTTCAAACCTTTCCAGTCTATCAAGTATATATGCAGAATTTGTAAGTTAACGAGTCTATATATACCCTTCTTACTACATTTCTATACCCTAGACCCAATAATTCACCCAATTTTATATTCAAGTTTCCAATCTTGAGGTCAAATGGTATATCAAGCCTCCTATTTTCTTATATTCAAACTTAAAGTTAAGTTTTGGTTTCTCCAAATTATCATAATTTTAATTCAATTTAAATAATTTAATATACATAATATTTAATTAGCTATTTCAATATAATAAAACTTAAATCAAAATAAGATAATTATAGAAAGAATTGAAAACTTAAGGTTAAGTTTTACCTCCAGTAATCCTCGATCACGGAAAACAAGAAAAATATAGGGTGTGTTTGGTACGAAGGAAAATGTTTTCCTTGAAAATGTTTTCCTGGAAAACAAGTAGATTTTGGACTTATTTTCTCATGTTTGGTTGTTGAGTAGAAAATATTTTTCGAAAACGATTTTTAGTGTTTGATTTATGAATAAAATTTTTTTGAGGAACATCTTTTATTTTTACTAGGATACAAAATAATTTATGAAATTGAAAATATTTTTTAAAAACATTTTTTTTGGGTGGTGGTGATAGGGGGTGGGGGTAGGGGGGGCAGAGGGAGTGGGTAGGAGT
>NC_028639.1:14215883-14216837 GCF_001406875.1 Solanum pennellii
GAGGTAGGAGTTTAAAAATTAAAATTTGGAGTTGAAAATATTTTTAAAAAGCAAAATTAATTTTTTTTTGGGAGGCCGTGGTGTTGGGGGTGGGGGGAGGGTGGTCAGAGATTGGGTGAAAAAATAAAATTTTAAAATTGAAAATATTTTTTTAAAAAAAATTGATGTTTTTTCCCAAAAAAATGTAATTTGAAATTGGAGTAGAGCTTTGGAAAATGTTTTCCTTAATTTTTGAAGGGAAGTCATTTTCCTTAATTTAAAGCAAAATTAGTTGATTTGAAAAATATTTTCCAAAACTTTTGCCCCAACCAAACATGAAAAAATTGGAAAACATTTTCCAGAAAATGTTTTCCTTCTTACCAAACACACTCATAATACAATTAATTAAGACCCACAAACCAATACTCCCAATTCCTGCCATCAACATTGATCACATAGGCAACTGTCTTACATGTACTCTTATTAAATATAAAATTTTCTCCAACATTTAAAAGTACCATGTAGCACATTAATACCTGGAAAAAAATAACTTCCAAACACTATACATTTCTCCTCCACCTACCAATAAACATGCAACCTTCCAATTGTAGTCCATTATAATTTATTTAATGTCACGACCCAAAACTGAGCCGCGACTGGCACCCTACACTTACCCTCCTATGTGAGCGAACCAACCAATCTAAACCCTAACATTTCATTATAATATCAACAAAAAGTAATGCGGAAGACTTAAACTCATTAATAAAAACCAATTCAATAACTTCTAAAATTCAACATCTATTATTCCCCAAAATCTGGAAGTCATCACCACAAGAACATCTATGATCAAATTACTAAACTAAGAGTATTCTAAGAAGCTAAAATAAACAAAAGCTAGTCCATGCCGGAACTTCAAGGCATCAAGACATGAGGAAGAAGATCCAGTCCAAGCTAGAAGCATTAGCTCACCCTGAA
>NC_028639.1:14220420-14221819 GCF_001406875.1 Solanum pennellii
TTTGTGTTTTCCTCTTCGTTTCTCCTCTCTTCTACTCGTTCGTTCTCTCCTCTTTCTCTCTCTTTGTTTTTTCTATTTTTCTTATTCAAACCCTCTTTTTTTTACCCTAATTAGCATATAATTAAATATAAAGATGGCAATAATATCCCACTAATTAACTCAAGGTTACCTCTTTTAACCCCCAAGTAATTAGACTTATTAACATTAACCCACTAAGTTATAATTAAAGCAGGAATAGTCCAAAACGCCCCTTAAATTACTAACAGAAATCCGACCCAGCCTGGGATTACGCAGTCTGTGACGGCCCGTCGCGCCTGCGACGGTCCGTCCTGCTGCTCCGTCACAGAGTTCAGAGACTCAATTCCTACTAAAGGGTCTGTGACGGTCCGTCGTGCCCACGACGGTCCGTCCTGCCATTCCGTTACGAAGTTCAGAGAGTCGATTTCAGTACTCAGATTTCAGAATTCTAAGTATTTTGGAACGAGACCCCCTCGACGGTCCGTCGTGCCCATGACGGTCCATCGTGGGTTCCGTCGTCTCAGCAAGTTTTTCCAGAAATAAAATCTGCTGCTCAAAACGAATAAACAGGTCGTTACATTTAAAACTATTGAAAAATTGAAATTACCAGCATACTGGTCTTCCTTGCTTAATGCCGCTTTCCGTAAGTCTTCTGTTCTTCTCTTTTCTTTTCTACAGATTATTTATCAACCCTAATTATTACATAAGACTAATTATAAAAGTAGTGCACTATTAATTTTAATGTTCTCTTCTTTAATCACCAACTAAATTAATTATTAAAGTTATTTCACTAATTGAATAATATAGTTAAGAATATTTCAAAATACCCATTTAGAATCTATCAAAAAATCTTTTATGAAATAAAAAAAATTCTAGTACTCAAAACAATCAAATGAATCGTTACAGTTAGTGATACAAACCAACTGAAATATAATAAATAACTTTGAAATAAAGAGCAATGTAAGAAGGTAACAATTATTTTAACAAAAAATGACCTAAAATATCCTTGAACTATTGAAAACGATAAGAAACTACTGCATCCACCATCATAACCATTAGTAACTTCATTTCCCAGTTTTCTAATTTAATTTGATCCATACCTCTTGTTATTTTCCAGTAAAATCATCTTGATTTGATATAACATGTGAATATAAACAAATAGACAATAAATTAAAGTGTTCGTACATGAAATTAAAATATAAATGTAGTTATAAGAATTTTGATAAATAAACAACTTAAGAATAAAATATTTTGAACTCAATAAAAAGTTAATTTATGAAATATATTAGAAAAGTTTTAATGAATTATTATATATTTTGAATTCTCACAATTTATTAATTCAAATAGAATTTAATTCAATTTAAATAAAATGAAAGATATC
>NC_028639.1:14222737-14272587 GCF_001406875.1 Solanum pennellii
TCTATTATATTTTTTTAGTTCTCTCAATTTACTATTTGAAACAAATTTTAATTCAATGTAGATAAATAATGTCATTGTAGGACGATATTTGATCCAATTTAGATAAGTCCGTAAGAAGTATTTAATTTTAGATAAGTTTTCACAAAAATAATAACATTTTTTCGGCGATATTTAATCCAATTTAAATAAGTATTCATAATAAGTATTTTAGGAGAAAAATATATTGAGAATATGTGAGGCAAAGTTTATCATGTACGTCTCGCCAAATCTGTGTTTGAAGTTAGTTCTCCAAGGTCCATGTTTCATATTAACTAATCTTTTAACATAATATGCAACATTTTAAACAATGTATTCTGCATAAGATCAACAATTGTAGTATAATATTGTATTCTTAATTAATATAACAAATTGTTGGGTTATGGGCCTTTTTCCCTTCCTATGTGGATAAATAAAAGTCCAATTTGAACCAACCCATTTTTGCCCATAGGCCCATTCTTATGAGGCAAATATAAGCCTATTTAGGTCTTATTTACATATACACATAGAGTTTTTTCAGCAGCCAGAAAGAGAGAAAGAGAGCAGTTTTCGCAGTCAAAATTCAGCCCTAACAGCCAACTTCAAATTGCGATTCTCGCTTCGTTTCTTGTCCGATTGAGCTGATTTTGGACAGCATATTATCTTCATCTCAATCTTTGATTAGGAACTAACAGAGTTGGATTTGGTGGCCTGCAGCTTCAGTTTTGCTGTCGTGAACAGTAGTTGCGAAATTGGTGATTTTGCTCCTTTAATACTCTAGATTTGGTGCAATCCTATTTTGTTGTTGCTCGTTGTTTGACACTTGTTTTGTGGCCAATTTTGGAGAACAATATTGTAACTCTTGGTGATTATAGTGGAGCTTTTGGTCCCGTGGTTTTTTACTCTTCACATCGAAGGGTTTTCCACGTAAATCTTGGTGTCTTGTGTGATTGGTTTATTATTGCCTTGTTATATTTGTTTGGTTGAATTACTTGCTGCCTTACTATCATATTGCTTGTAGTTGTTTGTCTTCTCTTGGTTCAAATCGAGAAGGGAAAGTATAGACTTGGGTATTCTTCCGCTGTTATCCTGTCAGACATTCTTTGTTAGTGCCTTGTCTTTCCAAACACAAATAAACTATTTTTGAATTTAGTTTTATTTGATATAATTCAATTAAATTTAAATAATAAAAAACACTCACCTAAAAACACTGTTTTGAATTTAAAACAGATCGATGTTTTGACAATTTTTTACTTTGATCTATATCAAAACTCAAAACTTTATCAAAATAAATATGATGAGCCTGCATGCTGCGATGTTTAGTATACAAATTCTAGTTTTAGTATTGTTGACAAAATATAGAATATATAACTTATATTCTTAATTACTCTTGATAACACTCAATCAAATATAAAGAATTAAGAAACACTCACCTATATGCCATAGAATAAGTGATAACATAACATGTCACTATAGAGTGCAATTTTTTTTTTTTTTTTGTTCTTTTTGTTCATGTCAACTCCCAGACGTGTGACTTTTATCAAGTAAATTAATTTAATCAAAATTTTCGATAAAAGAAATACTTAATATCAAAGTAAAACACAATCAACCCGCATCATGTGATATTTACATTAAAAGGACATATGAATTAGTGATCTTAATCTATTATAATAGTTTCACTTTCTCTAGACATTCAACAACTAAATTAAGAAGTAAAACCTATTTAAGAGTCCCCAAGATAATTATAGATCACATCAAAATAATTTATTTATTGTATTAATTATTGCAAAAGATCATTACAATTAAATTTTTATAAGCATAATTTAAGTACAGAATTCCTAATTTTAAATCAGTAAATTCGCTAACTTTACCTTCATGAGAATGACGATTGAATTTATGTAACAAACCCAATAATAAGATCTACTCAATTCAAATTCAAACAGCCGATAAATCTTTCACTAACTCTTAATTAGAATTACAAAGGAATTTAAGAACTAAATAGAAATTGAACAACACAAGTAGAAGAAAGGGGATGAGAAATAGAACTCATAGGAGATGAGAGGGTAGACATTTTTTTTCAACAATCTTCATGACCCTCTTTTGCTCTCACTATTCTTTATTTATCAACCCGGATCCCTCACATCGACACTTAATTCGGTATTGAGCCGCTTTGCCAATACTTGCTAGGCCCATTCATAACAATACTCCCAACTCTAATAAGAACCTTGTCCTCAAGGTTCGAGTACGCATAAGCATCCCCTCGTATAATCAGATTGACAAGCAACAACTAAGCAACTTGATTGGCAGCCTGTAGTACTATCGACATCGTGGCAAAAATGTATACTAATGTGAGATTTTTCCAAAAGAGCAATGCACCTAATGATATCATCCAAACTTGTCCAAGCACTATTGGCAGCCACACATAGATGCCAAATAGAAACTGCAACCTCCTTGATCTCATTCCATTCTTTCTTACCATAAAGTCCCATTTTTATCAAGTGAAATATTTCCATGATTGACCAAAATGTAGGCAGTACTACCATATAATGGGATGCTGTGAATTTCACCAAGGCTACTGATAGGATAAAAAAGAAGTTCAAAAGCACTCGAAATGTCATAAAAATAGTACTTCATACCATGCTCAGACTTGTCAATGCTACAATTGTTCACCTCGAAGTACTGAGTAATAGTTATCAAAGTTTTCCTTCTGCCAAATCTCTCCACTAGAACTGATAACAACCAATTACAACCATGATCCTTCTGATTCACAATATAACTCTTCCACATTATCAAATTGAGTTCAGTTATAACTTGCCTTGCAACCACACATTTGTTCTAAAGGAGAACAAAAACTAATGCATTACCTAAGCCATGATAAATTTATGTCGTGCAGCTGAATCTACTATCGCTATGACCCCATAAAATGTTTAACAAGCAGAGTACAGAACCTTAACCTTGTATAATCTCCTTGACACTTTTACCTCCCACACATGTACCATGCCAATGAGAGAAGTGATACAGAGAAGATACAATATTAATGTTTGCTGGAAGTTGGCGACCAAAATATCATGTTTTACAACATAATATTCAGTGAATACTAGTGAATATGCAATCAAAGGATGTGTTAATGCATTGCATTTATCGACAATAGAGAACACCTTGAACCAGTTGGACTTTACACATCCTAGTTGTCCGGGATCCCACACTCTACTCATTGAATTTGAATACACAATTAAGAAGAACTCTCGAAACTTATTCTTAACTTTAACTTGAATTATTAATTGAGCTTATGATTCATGTATGAATGATTTCTAAGTGTTTAGAAATAGTTTAAAGTGTTTAGAATCAAAAGGAGTGAAGATAAACTTTAAATGAGCTTACACGGGACAACCGACGGAAAAGGAGCGGGGGCAGACGACCCTCACGCGTTCTGGGGTGCCAGACCATAACTTCAGAGACCACATTTTGTTGCACTATAGACACGATGTCCCAGCCCCTTGGGCGCATCTGGGGCGCGCCGTGCCAGCATCTCCCAATGAAAGGTTTGGACGAATTCCTCTCGTTTTCTGACCGTAAATTTCTTTTAATCAATTTCTTTTCACAATTTTTATTTAGATTCAATTATTCAACATAAATAAACACTAATACACTCAAAAAAACACTCCAAACAATCACTTTCATCACAAGAAATCATTAAAACCCCAACAGGAGAAGACAATATTCATAATGAATTTCAAGTACACCTATCAAGAACTTAAATTCTTCAACTTTTTGAGAATGAAAGTGCGCTGAAAATAACATGTTTGGCGTGTGGGGGAACTAACCCAAAACTATTGAATCTAATATTACTCTTAGGGATTGAACCCATGGTAAAATTCCACAACAATATACAAGAATCTCGACGAACGCTTGATCTTCTCCTCTTTTCTCCTCTTTTCTCCTCTTTTCTCTCCTTTCCTCTTCTTGTCTCATCTTGAACTCTCAACTAAAACCTTAGGTGTATATTAGGAATATAAAACTGAACCTAATAGTATTATCCCCCTAAAATATTACTAAAAACGAATTAAATCTTGTTGGTTAAGGAAAAGATCAAACTACTTCTAACTATTATCGGCTAACTTTCCTTAACTGGACAACCCAAATTCAAAAGGTCATATCTCATTCATCCAAGCTCAACACTTAGCAAACTCGGCGACGTTGCAAAGATAATTCAAATATATTTCCTAAGGTATGTTGTATCACACCTAAAACATCCTGTTCTAGGATATATGATCGTTTGAATTTGACCCAATACTCATACTTAGCTTAACTCTCTAAATTTCAAATTTTTGTTATTTCCAATTTTGTTCTTTCTAGAACTCAAGGCTCTATATCTAGTGACCTTAACACTTAGAAAATTTTCACTCCTTGGTTTACGAAGAACGGCTCAAGTCTTACCTCAAAAATTTCAGGGGTGTTACAGTATCTCTCCCTTGGGATCATTCGTCCTCGAATGACGAATGGACTGGGTATAGAATGGGGTTATCCATACTAAGGTCTGAGTCAAATGGTATTCCCTTACTATATTTAAGTTTGACTAATAAATAATAAGATTTAAGTCCTATAACTTTCTATTGGGAATCTCCTCCCAAGTCTATTACTCTTTACCACCACATTGGGTTCATATAAAAATCAACCACCTAATGTTTAACAACACCACTTTCAAGATTATTAGTCTAAAAACTCTATTTTTTTTAGAAAGACCTCTAAAAATAAATCCCCCAATATCTTTGTAACTCATTACTGTCTTACTCTCAAACACTCAACTTGATATCTCATCTAGCCATTTCCCCCTTAGGTCTAAAGCCAGCAGTTGAAAGCTATGGACCTATTCCACATCTCTGACTGATGTACATTCTCTTAATACTCTTTTTACTCTTGTGACTTAGCCGTATTTCACTGCCTTATCTCAAGTTTGGGTATCTCACTTGTACTACTCACATTCATTGCAGCAACCATCACAATTGCTCACCTACTATAAGTCAAGTCTACCAAATCAAATCTCAAGACTAACATCATCACCCTCATGTTGTAATTCTTTTGATCAAGCTTAATGTTTATTGCTAAACCCGAATATCAATTTGATTGCTCGTTTACTATACTATACCTCAATAATACTTGGAACTTCATGACAATTAATCAATCCTTACCTCTCACTTTGCATACTCAAATTATCATAACCTTCAACTCAACAACTTAAGTACTACTTACTCACTTACTATGCATTATGTCTCAAATAACTCTAGCATCCTCTGAATACAATGAGGTTCCCCTTTCAAAGTTCATAATCCTAGATTAGATCTATGACTTCATGAATACTTTTGCCTCTTATATACATTAACCACCTACACTTGGTCATTGCTAACATAATGACACATTATCATAACCCTTTTTAGTTAAGGTATATTATAACTCACATTGATTTGCAACACTTACTCTACCTCTTATTCTGAACTCTTTACAACTCTTCACTTCTTAGTCTACCCATAAGGGAAAACTCTTCATTATTATCTTACTAGGTTCATGATTATAATAACATAACTTACTTTACCTCTACATACTATCCTCTAACTCTAGGCTCTTTCGCTACTATTGCTGATGATCTCGTCATTCATATTATCATTTTGGGATGAAAAAACTAACCAACTCTAGACATACTTTCTCAAAAAGGATCTAAGCTGAAACAAGGCTTAGTTAAGAGTACAACTCACTTTTTGCTCAAATGCACGATTCATATGAATTTGAGGGCACTCTCTGAAACTGAACACTTAAACTTACTCGTGGTATTCTCTTAAGCCCCTTTGAAGTTTCATGACTTTCTAAAGACTCTTCTTAAGAACAACTCGACCACAAAGAACTGACTCTTCTTTTCAAACACCCGTAGTATGATGGGCAGTCAAATGAATCTAAAAACGCACGAGTTAGAATAATTCTCTGTGACACAGCTCTTTGCACGATTACGAGTACAAAAGCAGGGAAACTTTTCTTAAGTGTCTATAGTCCCTCATTTATAGAAGTGGGGCCCTCACAACCATAAACAAGACCTTACTAACACGGCTTCATAGACAACCTAGGACACTTATGCTCTTTGCTCTAATTCAAAGTTTGTCACGACTCGAGTCTACACCCTAGACGTGGTCGGCACTCGAAGACCATTGCTGGTCCTCAAGAGAACCCTCATCCTAGTTGACTACAAGAGGAAGATTAATTTAAGCATACAAAGCTTAAAATGAATATAATTCAATAAACTCAACTTTATAAAGCTTTAACTTAAACGAACAACTTAGAATAAAAATAATACATTCAACTAGACATAAAATAGGAACCTTTAGTCTTTAAGACATTTAATAAAAAGACTTCTTAAAATAGGGTTCATGCCCAATCATGGACATGAATGACTCAATTCAAGATTTTCAATAACCATGCATATAACTCAATACTTGGAACTCAACAACTCCAGAACTGATGGAGTAAATGATATTACTCATAAGAATGCTCGACTTGGAGCATTTATGCAGAATTATGGGCATGAACTAATAAACTCAAGGACTCAATGATACCTCTCATCTCAAGAGTGCTCGACCCATAGAGTTCATGCGAAATGATATGCATGAACTATTCAACTCAAGGACTTCATGGGTAATATGAATAGTCATATGATTAGGAATGAACCTCAAAGACAGACTAGGAACTAAACACTTACAGTCTTAGAATATGAAGATATTACTACTCTGAACGATGCTCAACTTACGAAGTTCACGTTGAATTATGGGCATGAAGCAAATTGACTCGAAGGTCTACATAACTGCATGGATGTCACGACTATAAACTACTCCCTAATCGCAATTGGAGACTCCGTCGTCGAAGAGGCCTTAGACAAGCCCATTGCATACATCATTGCATCATATGTAAAAAATAAAAATATGGAAAATTGAAACTTCTCTTTAAAGTTCAACTTTCACTTCATATATTTTGAAAATAGACTACAATTTTCTCACACGACCATCTAATATAAGAGTAAAAGATTTGGGACATAGCCCCTACATCATTACAATATGTCTCCTAAGAGAATACAAAATCTAGATTGATAGGCTTCGTCCTCGGACTTGATGACTCACCAACTTGGGAACAATCCAAGCTTCTTTTCGAATAGCCTTAAAGCACCTCAATGGCCCGTACCTACATTTTTGTAGAAATAGAAAAGATATGGGTTAGTACAATCAACATGTATTAAGTATGGAAACATATTCAAGAAAAACATTTAGAAACATGCACAAAAGGACATTTCGCTTAAAAGCATGCTAAGTTCACTTAAAAGCCTTTATGAACATTCCAAGAACATATACAAGTCCATATCACCACAACAATAAGAAATATTATTATTCATATTTAATAGTAGCTTCCTACAAAATCCATACTCACCATTGTATATTTGAATTCTATTTCATCAACATATCACAATACCGCACTCACAATCCCAATCAAAGCCAACTAGTGCAATGTCTATGCGAAGCCCATAACCCTACATAAACCAAGCAAACTAGCAAAAAGACCATAATTATTCTCTTTATCTCATATAACATCATAAAAAGTGTAATCAACATCATACATAACAATTTAGACCAATATCATGTATATCAAGTTAAACCATCATCATATATATCATATATACATAAGAACCCACCCTAGAACTCCCAGAAGGTTCACTTGTGCAATGTATAGGTAAAGTCCCATTCCCTTACCGGCACTAAGTAATACCTCTTAAGTACTCCTAGTTAGTGTTCATCTACTTACTTTCATTCATTCATTTTTCTTTCAGGAAACTTTACCATATCAGAATATAGACCATGTGAGCTAAACATGGAATCCGATGTCAACCTTCACACCGAAAGGAGGGAATCCTACTTGCCAACGTATGACATATACATCATAATAGCATCTAGATGGATCCACTATCTAGATATCCAATGGAGGCACATAGTTAAGGAACTAGGAGGTTGTTGCTAGAAACCCTTTTTACACTAATTCGCATCGTGGTTTCTTTCTCATGAGAACATTGGGTGAACTTACCTTCTTTTTGTAAAGGAACACCTTTTATTGTAAAGTTCACTCAGTGCTAAGCTAAATTCCCTTTTTGAAGTATATTAGAGTCTTTCTTAACATTTATTCATAATATAGGTCTTAGGAGATTAGCCCCTCATATATCATGTTCATACCTCCTAGGTTCTAGGAAGAAAAACTCCTTTCATCACAAACTAACATTATGTGAGAATATCGCCTCATAAACATTGTATAAGATGAACTAGGAATCACCTCCAGTCCCTCATAATAATACATAAATCATCATATCACCATTCATCACATTCATATCATGCTAACATATTCATAACTTCATCAGACTCCTATTATACTAACATATTCATACTTCAATGGAATAACATTATCAAGAATAAACCGACATTATTACAATAAAGTGCTCATGACCTTGAAGGTCTTACCATTGGCATCGAAGAAAACCAATTCAACACTTCACCCCAAAATTCATAATATTCACCCAACCATCAGTCGTCGTTATCATATAATAGTAAATTATGCAAGGATACATTCAATTAAATCTGCCTTAATCGTAAATTAACCTAATTCACAAGTTAGGGTTAGGAGAACAGGTCTATTCATGAGCTCTTTTAGGGAATTAGATCAACGCCTAAAGTAGTACATCAATCCACCAAGAACCATGCCTAATTCATCACTAATAATAGAATTAATACTAAACAAATCAAGTTAGAAAGAAGACCCACAAAATTGGATAAAAACTAGGTTTTTGATAATCATTGAAATAAAAATTTTGAAAAACCTCTTGGGAAAAGAGTCCCAAGAGTGAATAGTAACAATCATTTAGTGTTTGTGAAGGAAATTCTTGTTCTTGAGGCCCTAGAGAAAGCTTGATCTTCTTCATTTTAAATGGGGGTCTTTGGGGTAGTGAGAGAAACTAGAGAGAGATGAGTTGGATTTTGAGAGTTATGGGGTGTTAGACTAGTTTAATGACTTAGGAGACTTTAATACCCATAAACTAACTAATTATAATAGCCCCTTAGTATTAACTAATTACTCAAATACCCCCACTCAAGCCGCGTGGAAGAAGTGAATTTAGGGTCAAATGACAAGACCCTGTCGACGCACCATCAACCACTCCATGGACTATCATGGTCAAGCGTGTTTGGGACTGAAGGTCCATTTTGGGGACCAAGGGTGAGGAGTCTAAGTATGGAATCACTACCAGCATCAAAGCGGCTTGAGTCCATCGACGGCCCATCAACCCCCCTCGTGATTCCAATTTTTTTTACAGCTTGTAGGGTCAATGGCTGGGTCTCCCTCAATGACCCTTAGGGTGGTCTTCGGGGAATATTACCCGGATATTTACACCTTAAATGCGTAGTAATATATGTTCAAAGTCTTATTACAAGATTTAACCCTTATAAGACACTTTAAAACCATTCCAAGACCTAAAGACACACTAGATCACTTTCAGTAGTCTCCAAACGTCATGGTCGTTTCTTGACGTTTTTACTCGAATACTTCCTAATCATTTAATTACCTTTTTAGGCCGGGAAACACTAATTTAGACATTATACAGTAGGTGAGGCTCTAGTCTAGGTCATTGAATTTCCGAGGTATAACAATATACCCCTCGGGGAACATTCGTCCTCGAATGACATTTTAAACATCTTTTGGAAATTACAACTCAAGACTAGCAGCCCAACCAACTAATGACTCCATAATCAAAGGACGAAACATTAATTCCATTCTCAACACAACAAAGCATCAATTTTAAGATAGAAACTATGTTACTACCAATTATCTACACATTTCATTATTTCACATTTTTTTGTAAGGAGGAATGTCCTTCTCCTTTTCATATGGTTCAACATATTCAACAAAGATAAATACATCATTTCATCATTTCACACTTGAGCCTATTCACAAGAAATATCACATAACTCACTGTTCCAACCATGTAGGCAAGTATAATCATGTATGAAGAACACATAATTCAAGATACATATGAAAGAAGGATTTTTCACAAGAATATGCATAAGAAAGGAAATCATGGAAGTTAAAATACACTTACGACCCTTCAATAACCAAAACTAGGAGGAATTACAAACCTCAACCTTGACTAGAAGAGGAAGGAAAAAGATGAGGATATCAAGACTTCATATCGGCCTCGGCCTCCCAAGTAGAATTTTCCACAAAATGATTCTTCCAAAGAACCTTTACGGAAGCTAACTCTTTATTCCTCTACTTCTTTACTTATCAATCTAACATCTCAACTGGGACCTCTTCATAGGAAAGGTTAGCATCGGCTTATAAACCTTCTAGATAAAGGATAGACACCAGATCACCTATGCCTTTTTTGAGCATGTCCCACATGGAAAACCAGATGCACCGGAGCCAACTCAATAGGTAACTTCAATTTATGGGCAACACTTCCATGCGTTTTAAAACCTCATATGGCCCAACATACTGGGGACTAAGTTCCCCCTTCTTCCCAAACCACATCACCCCTTTCATGGGTGATATCTTTAAATAAACTATTTCACCTACCATGAACGCAAGGTCCCTTTTTCTATTGTCGGCACAAGATTATTTCCGACTTTGGGCCATCTTCGAACGATCCCTAATGAGTCGGACTTTATCCACAACCTCATAAATTGCTTCAATATCTATTATAGCAAACTCACTTACCTCAAACCGCCCAATTGGAGATCTACATCTCCTCCTATAAAGGGCCTCAAAGGGTGCCATGACAATAATCGAATGATAACTATTATTGTAGGCAAATTCAATCAATGTTAGATGCTCATCCCAATTACCCTTGAAGTCAATGACACATTACCTCAACATATCTTGTAAGGTTTTGATGGTTCGTTTCGCCAAACCATCCGTTTGTGGATGAAATGCGGTACTAAATTTTACCTTGGTATTAAGCCAACTTCGAAATGCTTTCTAAAAATTAGAAGTGAATTGAGAGCCCTATCCAAAATGATAAACAAAGGGATTCCGTGCATTCTCACAATCTCCTTAAGATACAACTTAGCATATTCCTCCGCTAAAAAAGTAGCTTTGATGGGGGGATAAAATGGGCAGATTTTGTCTTCCTATAAACAATAACCCATATTGAATCATCTTGGTTTTATGTACGAGCCAAAACCACAACAAAATTCATATTGACATATTCCCATTTCCAAGTAGGGATAGTTATATCTTGAGTTACCCTCCCGATCTTTGATGTTCAGCCTTAACTTGTTGACAACTACGACTATTGGCCACAAACTCCACTATATCATTCTTCAAGACATTCCACTGATAGACCTCTTGTAAATCATGATACATTTTTGTGGCACCCGGATGAATGGAATATAGGGAATCATGAGCATCATCCAATATTTTTCTTCTTAAGTCATCCATATCCGGCACACACAATCCATCTTGGTACCTATGTACACCATCCCCCCTTGGGAGAATAACTCATTGAACTTACTAAAAACCGATTCCTTTAACTTCATCAATATATGATCAAGATGTTGCTTAGACTTTACCTCAACCACTAAAGACGACTCAGAGTTATGATGAACCATGAAACCTCCTTTTGGAGAATCTTCTAGTGGAACACCCAACCGGGCTAATATATGCACATATTGCACTAACTCTTTCTTACACACATCAATATGAGATACGCTACCTATAAACATTCAACTCAAAGCATCCACAACCACATTATCTTTTCCGGGGTGGTAAAGGACACTCATATCATAATTTTTCAAAAGCTCTAACCACCTTCTTTGTCGGAGATTAACTTATTTTTAGTGAACACATATTGAAGAATCTTATGGTCGGTGAACAGATCTACATGCACTCGATATAGATAGTATCTCCAAATTTTCAAACCAAACACTATGGTCGCTAGCTCAAGATCATGAGTTGGATAGTTTTTCTCATGCACCTTGAGTTGTATAGAGGCATATGCTATCACCTTACCATGTTGCATGAGGAACAATCAAAACCTACTCGAGAAGCATCACAATACACAACAAACCCTTCGGTACCCTCTAGTAAGGTCAATACCGGAGCGGAGGTAAGCCTATCTTTCAACTCTTGAAAACCTCTTTCATAATTTTTCCACCACTAAAACTTAAATTTCTTTTAGTTAGAGTTGTCAAAGGATAAGAAATAGATGCAAACCCTTCAAAAAACCTCCTATAATACCCGGCTAAACCCAAGAAACTTTGAATGTGGTGGAAGATAAAGGTCTAGGTCAATTCTTAACTGCCTTCATTTTTTTTTGGATTAACCTGTATACCGTCACTTGAAACAACATGACCAAGAAAAGCAACCGATCTCAAAATTCACACTTACTATATTTAGCAAAGAGTTGATGTTCCTTGAGGACTTCCAATACTAACCTCAAATGACCCATGTGTTCATCCTCATTCTTGGAATATACCATGATATCGTCAATAAAGACATTTACAAGTGAATCAAGATAATTTTGGAACACCTTATTCATAATATCCATGAAAGATAGCGGGGCATTGGTTAGACTAAAAGACATGACTAGGAACTCATAGTGACCATAACTTGTTTGGAAAGCCGTTCTAACAATGTCAACACCTCTCACTCTAAGTTAGTGATAACCCGACCTCAAGTGAAATTTTGAAAAGTGATTCGCACCGTGGAGTTGATGAAACAAATAATCTAGGAAGAAGATACTTATTATTTATAGTGACATTGTTCAATTGTCGATAGTCAATACACATTCTAAAAGACCCATCTTTATTTTTCACAAATAATACCAGAACTCTCTATGGAGATATGCTCAACTCAAAGAATAGAAATCATCTAAGAAGCTTTAAGACATGAAATAATTTGACCTATAGGGATTGAGTTTCCCCCGTTTCACTCCTAAAAGGGCTCATTAGAAAATTGGAATTTAACTACCCTTGTTCTACAATCAATTGAAGCAAAAAAAGCATGTAACCATTCCATCCCCAATATGACATCAAAGTCCAACATATCAATTTCTACCAAATCAACCAATGTAACTCTATAGGACAATAATATGTGACTACTCCTATAAACTCTTTTAGCAATAACGGAATCACCTAGCGGGGTAAAAACCAAAAAAGGTTCAACTACGACATTGGAGAGAACATCAAACTTCATAGCCACTAGATAAAGTGGCACCGGGATCTAGAAATGCATAAACATTAATTGAAAATACTTGCAACATACATGTAACAAAATTGGGAATACTCACTTGATCACCCCTAGACTTAAGAGCATAAAAGTCGTTCTTCTTAGGAGCATTGCAACTTGGACCACTTTCTTGTGCATGATTACTCTCCTAACCTTGAGTCTTCAACATAGGACAATACCTCACAATATCGCCACTCTTTCCACAACCAAAACAAGTATCATTACCTATTAGACATTTACCCACATGCTTCTTACCACATTTGCACAACTAGATTTCTAATCTTGTAAACCACCACCTTTTACCCCTTGAGGCTTAGGGTTAGACACCCTATCCTTTTAAGGCCTTGGGAAATTAAAAGGAACTTTGTTGGAGAATCTCTTCTTAATCTCCGGTTTGTCTTGGATTTGAAATTTATGCTTAGAAGTACCTCCATCATAAGGCCTTGCCCTCTTAGCCTCCCTATTTTTCCTCTTAAGCCTACTCTGCTTCACTTGTTGAGAATGCACCATCAAACGAGAAAGGTCCATGTTTTCATAAAGCATTGCTGCACAACACTCTTCCACAAGATCATCGGACACACCAATCACAAAATGACTCATTTTATCTCTATGATTAGACACAAAAGAAGAGGCATATTTAGAAAACTTACTGAATTTCAAAGAGTATTCTTGCACACTTAAACAACCTTGACGAATATTGATGAACTCTTTGACTTTTGCCTCTCTTTCTCCCTTGGGAAGAACCTATCAAGAAATGGCCTTTTAAAGATTTTCCAACTATTGGGATCCGCTCTCAAAGCCTTATTGTCTTTTTATGGAGTGTACCATGTTTGAGTCACATCCTTGAGTTGTTAAGCATGTAGCTTGACCTTCCCATTTGAACACACCCCATAGCATACGAGATCTTATTAACCTCATCAAGAAAATCATCATTCACCTTAGACCCAAAGAACATGGGAGAGTTTATCCTTGTGAAGTCCTCAAGCGAGAAGCTATAGTACTAGCATTTTGATTCACACGGGGTGCAACTTCCCAGTTTTCTTGAGCCGTCATAACTTGAGCTTGAGCAGTTACGGCTTGAGCTTGAGTAGTCATGGATTAAGTCAAGTTTAGTGGAGATTCCCTTATCTCCCAATCTGTCATGAACGGAGGAATGACCGAAGCTTGCCCACCTAGAGGAACTTGTTCTTGAGGAGGAGCTTGGTTGTCTTGGGAGGAACTCCTGCATTATCAATCTCCTCTTCAAGACTTTTTGCGGCTGCCCTTATGTAGTCATAGACTTTAACAACAAGAAAAGGTTAAGAAGAAAAGGACAAATAGAGTTAATACTCTGGAGGCACGACCTAAGAAAAACAAAAGAAATGAGAATTTCCTAAGAATCACATAGCCTCTCACTCATAAGTATGACGCGCTTCACAATTATGAACAAGACTTTACATAGATGTGGTTTTGTGAGACATCGTTCCCAAGAGTATTCAACCTCATGCCGTGATACCAAGTTTGTCATGACCGGAGCGTACCCCCTAATTGTAATCGACGTCTTCATCCTCGAAGAGGCCTAAGACTAGCCCTTAGAATACATCATTGAATCATAGGTAAAAATAAAAATACAAAAAAATTAAAACTTTTCTTTGAATTTCAAAGTCACTTCATATATATCAAAAATAGACCACAATTTTCTCACACGACTTTCTAGATTATGAGTACAAGATTTGGGACATAGCCCTTATATCATTGCAATATGTCTCCTAAGAGAAAACAACATAATCCTTCAAAGATAGGAAATAGAAAAATGCCTTTGAACATAGTCAAATACCAAAAGATAGAATCATAGGCTTCGTCCCCGGACATGAGGACTCACCAACTTGGGAACAATCCAAGCTTGTTTAAGAATGGGCTTGAAGACATCAATGGCCCGAACCTACATTTTTGTAGAAATAGAAGAGATATGGGTTAGTTAAAGCACATGTACTAAGTATGAAAATATATGCAAGTAAAACATTAAGAAACATGCATAAAAGGACATTTGTTTAATATCATGCTAAGTTCACTTAAAAGCCTTTTATGCACATTCCAAGAACATATACAAGTCCATATCACCACAACATAAGACATTCTTATTCATGTCCAATAGTAGCATCCTACCGAAGCCATAGTCAACATTGCATATTTAAAGTCCATTTCATCAACACATCACAATACCTTACTCACAATTCGAATCCAAGATAACTAGTGCAATGTGTATGTGAAGACAGATGACCCTACATAAACAAAGTAAACTAGCATAGAGACCATAATCATTGTCTTTATCTCATATAACATTATAACAAGTGTAATCAACATCATACGTAAAAATTTATAACAACATTGTGTATATAATGTTAAACCATCATCATATAAGACTAACACCATATATATCATCTATACATAAAGAACCAACCATAGAACTCCCCTAAAGGTCCACTTGTGCAATATATAGGTAAAGTTCCATCCCCTTACCTACACTAAGAAATACCTCTTAAGTAGTCCTAGTTAGTGATCATCTTCTTAATTTCATTCATTCATTTCACTTTCGGGAAACTTCGCCATAACCGATAATAAACCATGTGAGCAAAGCATGAAATTCGGTGTCAATCTCTCACACCTAAATGAGGCCATACTACTTGCCAAGGAGGAACATATACATCATAATAGAATCTAGGTGGATCTAATATCTAGGTTTTCAATGGGGGCACATAGTTAAGGAACTATGAAATTGTTTCTGGAGACCCTCTTGACGCTAATTCGCATTATGGTTTCCACCCAATGAGAACATTGGGTGAACCTACCTTCCTTTTGGAAAGGGACATCTCTCATTGTCAAGTTCACTTAGTTCTCAACTAAATTCCCTTTTTTGAAGTATCTTAGAGTGTTTCTTAAAATATATTCATAATATAGGTCTTAGATGATTAGCCCCTCATATATCATGTTCATAGCTCCTAGGTTCTAGGAAGAGAAAGTCCTTTCGTCACAAACCAACATTATGTGAGAATATCCCTCATAAACATATTAATAAGATTCACATAGGAATGACATCGAATCCCTCATAATAATACACCTATCATAATCTCACAATTCATCACATTCATATCATGCTAACATATTCATAACTTCATCACATCCCTATCATACTAACATATTCAAACATCTATGGAATAAAACTATCAAGACTAGACCAACATTATTACAATAAAGTGCTTATGACCTTGAAGGTCTTACCATTGGCCTCCAAGAAAATCCATTCAAGACTTCACCCCCAATTTCATTATATTCACCCAACAATTTAGTCATCATTATCAAATAATAGTAAAGTATGCGAGAATATATTCAATTACATCTCGAGATGCTATTTCTAGTGACCTTAACACTAAAGAAATTTTTATTTCCTTGATAAAATCTCTCTCACTATGAAAAACGGCTCAAGTCTTAGCCCAAATATTTCTGGGGTGTTACATTGACTTTCTCCTTTCTTTTTTTAAATAGTTGTATTGTTTCAAATTAAAATAAACTTTAAAAATACATAAATCAGATATATAACAAACTAAAACTTTGACACTTTTAATAAATATTGAAAAGTAGCGAAGGAATCATAAATATTGAAAATGTAGCGAAGGAATCCTATTAAATGCTTAAATATTGAAATTTTGAAATTTTTCCCTTGTTAATATATGTGTGGCCCAAATTAAAAAAAAAAGCCCATAAATAACTTTTATTAAAAGAAATTCTCATTGGTCAGACTTATCACTTAATGGACGGACAAGATTATACCTAATCTTCTATAAAATGGTCCTTTCTCTACCATTTAGGGTTTATTCAATATTCTCTTCACTTTTTCATCATTGACGGCAGCTAGGGCAAGGAGGTAAGTAGTTCTTCAACTCCACTTTCACTTAGTTCTTCTCATTAGGTATAACATCTCTGAATATTTTTATGTTAGATTAGTATGTTCTTGCCCCTATTTTGTATGTTTAATATATGTGATAGTATGAACATTTGTTCTAGATGTTTATGTTTACAGAAAATTATCTAGGGTATTAAAGTATGACTAGAGCAGATCCCTATGATATCTTTATGGAGAAAAACTATGATAACTTTTTTTACATTGTTAAGGCTATTCTTTGACAAATTTTTTAAATTAAATAAATCCCCTTAGGAAATCTCAAAAGAAATGAGTTATCTTAATGATTTTATAATAGTTGCGCCGTCAATCAATTATCACATAATACTAATTTGGAGAAGATCTAGCCATTAATATCATTTTCTAACACAATTAATTAATGACATAAAATCTAACTAATTTATCATACTTACCCGCTTAGCCTATTACTCAATTTTTTATTTTTTATTTTGATAAAAAGTAAAGTTTAGATAAAAGATTATTTATATACTTGTACTTAATAATCGTATTTTACTTAATTTAGTTCAAAATAACTTTTTTTTTGCAAATTAATGTTTTTCCAACACTATTGGTATTACATTAAAGTTATTAATTTTTTTTCTTCAAATATTTCTGAGAGTGATTTAACTAAGCATTGATGCATCTATCATGTGTAGTGTTAATTATGGTAAAACAATATTATGTATTTTAGATTTAATTTACTGATTCTTAAAATTAATAATTTAATTATGCAAAATTATTCAAATAAATATTTTCTAATTGCTCTTATATATTTTTTGACAAAACGAAGTTTTTTGATGATGAATAATGACTTTCTTTTTCATATTTACGTTCTAAGTATGATTCATTTACAATATCAATCTACTTAAATAGAAGTAGTAAATGTCAACTTTAGGTACAAACGTAAGAATAACAAACAAAATTATAAATGAGTTTTATTCACTTTCTTCCTTTCCCATGTCTCTAATAAAGGCTAAACTATGGAGGAAGAGCTAGATCAAAACAAAGAGATAATGTCATTGAGGCGTGAAAGAAATTTGCTATTGAGGAAAGTTGATGTGTTAAAAGCGATTCACAAGGTTACATTAGAAACCAAGGAAATGGAAATTGGAGTCCTAAAGCAGAAGCTTGACCAACTAGACAGCACTATAATGTTTTACAAAGGTGTATTTGAGGCAACAGAAAGGGAAATTAAACAACTAAACCAGAAGCTTCAGGAACAAGACAACAAGCAGTGGAAACTGAAAATGGGTTTACTGTATACTGTGAAGAGTGAGTTGGCAAAGATTAAAATTAAAGAGTTGCAAAATAAACTCTCTGAATTGGAGAATAAATTGATGATTCAAGACAATGCAATTCATCACAAGCTTATTAATGAAAACATACAAGTTGGAGAATCTTCTGGTGCAAACATAGATTGATATGTCTAGTGTATTTTCGTATTACTTCTACATGAATTATGGTGATAATTTTTTTTGAAGAGAGATTTTGTTGAACTTTTTTAATAGACGTGTAATTGTGTTTTTATTGAATTAAAGTCATTTGGAAACAGAAAAAAATGTGTAAGCATAAAAATAAATGGTATGTAATTGAAATCCATCAACTACAGGTCTTGTAATTTTCTTTTCACATATTTGAATGAGAAAATGTTTGACGTTTGTCCATTACAATCTTTTTAAGGGTTGTAAAAGATAATTTTTTCAATAAGTATTTGTTTAAGACTTTTATGTCACTTCTAATCAAGCAGTATTTTCAAGAAAATATTTTGGTGAATCATTTTTTCTAATATTTTTTTATACATAATCGATTTTTCCTGGATAAATATTTTCAAAAAAATATTTGTTTAAGACCTTTACGTCACTTCTAATAACGCAGTATTTTCGAGAAATTATTTTGGTGAATCATTTTTTCTAATATTTTTTATGCATAACCTATTTTGCCTGGATAAATAATATATATAAGCTTTTGGCCATTTAAATTTTGCAATATTGTTATATATTTTACAATCATCAAAGGAAAGTGTAGTTGATGAAAGATCTCATTGTATTCAAAATTTGAGAATAAGTCGAACAAAAGTCTATTTTTATGTAGCCTTATATCCCTAAATTATTTTGTACTAAAAAAATTCTTATAAATCATATATTTGTATGCATATATTTGAAACACGGTAAAAATGTATGTTTATTAGGTTAAGAATTACTGGTCTTTATGACTATACTCAAACATCTACGTATAAAAAGTTACATTATACTATGTTTGAATTTGACCATATATTTGATAGAAAATCTAATATTTTAATCTTTTTTTAAATTCTCATTAAACATTAAATATTCTTACCAAGTAAAATGCTCGTCAAGCATCACTATCACAATCCAAAATCAAACCATAATTGCAGTTACCATAAACCCTTACTAGGAAAGTCAGAATCTAAATACAAGCACTAAATTAAATAAGCTAATATTAAAACAAGCTGGAAGAAAATTAGACAAGGATTGAGGCCTTAGTAATATGTATACATAATGGTACAAAATATACATAAATATCTCGAAAGTTACAGATAACGTCCAAAAATATACTTCTTGAAAGGTAATATAAAAAATTGTATGTAATATATTTGCCCAATTATGAGTCGAAGTCAATTCAGTAGAGAATATGGAAGAATATTTTAATATAGAATACTTAACTCGAAATTCGATATTTGAAACAAAAAAAAAAACTAAAAATTGCAATGAACTAAGTATTCAGTTACATTCAAATTATTAGAAATAACTAGGAATGTATTCCGCATGATTTCATAAAATAGCAAGAATATAGTGCTCGTGATTTATTTCAATTTTTAGCATGCAAGGTTTGTAAATTGGATATCCCTAAGTGATTGGTCCCCCAAGTAGGGAATTTCACTTCATAACTTGGTAAGTCTGTGGTTGTCTACCGAATGGGGGCATCCTACTTGCATAGGTAGGGCATATGACAAAAGACATAAATTCCTCCTTGAACTTGTATAGAAAAGTCAGTTACACGCTTAAACTATTACGGCGACCTATTACACACCTAATCTTGTTCAAAGTGACATTAATACCCCCTCAAAACCTGACATGACAAAAAGTGTATTCAGCTTTCTTACGGCGACCTACTACACACCTATTTTATTAGTCATTATACAATTATGTATTACAATTTTTAATATATCAATTATTTCAGTTTTCTTTCTTTTTAATCTTTTTATTGGTGGCCCCAATTTCTATAAAGCATTCACATTTTTCTTAATTTTGAGTTCTTCTTCTTCTTAGGAATCAGTAGACTTGTCACAATTGATTGTTTGATGGAAGTACATCCAACACTCTACCTTTAAAGAGGAACATATAAAAATAAATAGAGTGAAGTGCAGAATATGATGACTTAAAAAGAAAATTTAATAATTTTCAACTTAAGATTCATGATTTTTTCGTTCGAACTTGCCGGAGGATTCACCGGAGAAGAATACTGAAAAATAATTACGAGAAAGATAATGATTCCTATTGAAAATCTTATAACATTTATGCATAAATTTCTTGATTATACTGCCTAAATTCATCAAAATTTCATCGAAGAAAGTAATTTCTCCATCTTTGTCTTCTCTATTATTGCAGGAGCACTACCTACAATCACCACAATGTCATTTTTATGTCTCAAATCATCAATAACATATTTGATTAATCATTAACCACTAATAATACTAATGAAATGCTTGATTTACATATTAGTTATCAAGATTTAAAAGAATTGTACAGATCTGAATATTTTATTTATTCCCCCGCCAACAATGGTATTGACCATCGCATATCGCCTCTGACAATATCTCTCAACTTCATAAATGACTTATTGTCTCCTATTTTCTCTTCAATTTTTTTTCTCTTCAATTTATGAACAATGGAGAATAAGAAGAAGAAGAAGAAGAAGAAGAAGAAGAAATAAATTTTAAAAAGAGAAAAGTATGGTGAGAGGAGGAAGTTTTTTCGCAAAACTGTGAGAAAATATCAAGAGATTAAGGTTTCCAAAATTAAAAAAATATTATTTATATCTGAAATGCGTGTACAATACTTTTTTTTACAGAACTGAGATTGTCTTCGGAAGGGGCTATTAGTATCACCTTGAACAACATTAGGAGTGTAATAGGTCATCGCAATAATTTGACTTTGTAACTGACTTTTAGGTACAAGTCCAGGGGGTAATTTATGCGTTTTACCTTGAACATATACATCATAATAGCATCTAGGTGGATCCACTATCTAGGTTTCCTAAGGGGTCACAAAGTTAAGGAACTAGGAGGTTGTTGCTAGAAACCCTCTTCATGCTAATTCGCATCGTGATTTCCACCTTATGAGAACATTGGGTAAACCTACCTTCCTTTTGGGAAAATACACCTCTCATTGTCAAGTTCACTTGGTGCTAAACTAAATTCCATTTTCAAAGTATCTTAGAGTCTTTCTTAACATTAATTCATAACATAGGTCTTAGCAGATTAGCCCCTAATATATCATGTTCATAGCTCCAAGGTTCTAGGATGAGAAATTTCTTTCATCACAAACCAACATTATGTTAGAATATCACCTCATAAACATAGTAATAAGATGCACACAGGAATGACCTCGAATCCCTAATAATAATACACCTATCATCATCTGACTATTCATTTCATTAATATCCTGCTAACATATTCATAACTTCATCACATTCCTATCATACTAACATATTAAAATTTTAATGGAATAACATTATCAAGAATATATCAACATCATTACAATAAAGTGCTCATGACATTGAAGATCTTACCATTGGCCTCCAAGAAGACACATTCAACACTTCACCCCCAAATTCATGATATTCACCCAATAATTCAGTCATCATCATCATATAATAGTAAATCCTGCAATAATAAATTCAATTACATCTCCCTTAATCATAAACCAATCTAATTCACAAGTTAGGGTTAGGAGAAGAGGGGTATTCATGGGTTTTTTTATGGAATTAGGTCAAAGCCTAAAGTAGTACATCAATCCACCAATTAACCATGAAAATTTCAACATTAATAATCAAATTAAGACTAAGAAATCTAGTTAGAAAGAAGACCTATGAAATTGGACGAAAACCAGGTTTTTGACGAAGAATGAAATGAAAAATTAGAAAAACATCTTCGGAAAAGGAGTCCAAAGAGTGAATAACCTCCATACATCAAGAATCCTTTGATATTTGTTAAGAAAAGTCTTGTTCTTGAATACCTATATAAATCTTGATCTTCTTCTTCTATGGAGTCTTTGGAGTAGTGATAGAAACTACAGAGAGATGAGACCTTTTTGGTTTTGAGAGTTATGGTGTGTTAGGCTAGTATAATGACTAAGGATACTTTAATATCCCTACAATAACTAATTATAACCGTCCCTAAGTATTATTTAATTAATTAACTAATTACTCAATCACCCCCACTTAATTCGTGTAGAGACAGTGAAGTTGGGGTCAAACAACGAGACCTCGTCAACGCCCCGTCAACCACACCACGGGCCGTCCTGGCCAAGCATGGTTTGATACTGCGGGTAAGTTTTTGGAATCAAGGGGTACGCCACTAAGTATGGACTCACGACCACCATCGACGGCTCGTCAGCCCCCACCCTCGTGGTTCCAAGCTATTTTTTTGACAACTTTTAGGGTCAATTATTTGGTCCTGCTCAATGAACTTAGGGTGGTCCTTGGGGAGTCGTACCAAGTTGTTTTGATACTAAATGTATAGTAACATATATTCAGAGCCTTATTAAAAGATTTAACCCTCATACGACTCTTTAAACCCCTTCAAAACCTAAAGGCACGCTAGATCACTTTCACTAGTCTCTGGACGTCATGGTCATTTATTAATATTTAGACTCTAATACTTACTAATCAAGTTAATTACCTTTGTTTACGCCTGGAATCACTATTTTAGACATTAGAATCTAGGTGAGGCTCTAGCTAGGTCATTGAATTTCTGAGTTATAACAATGGAAGCCATGTATATGACTCTTCTTATTATCTTACATACTTCTTCAAAACATAGTTTAAATGAATAGTTTATCTCAGAGGATTCTCAATTGAAATGAATGCCTTTCTTGAACCCTACTCATAACTCTCGCTTGAATGTGAATTATAAATTCAAGAGTTATGGTTCATGATATGAAAAATCTCATGATGACAAAGTAGACTTATGGATAGATTTTCTTCATCATCATATTCACTTGCTCGAGTCTTGATACAAGTTACTCGAAGTTGTATAAGACTTCTCCAAAAGACTCTCTCAAAAGGTTCGGAAGAACTCTCAAAACTTAATCTTAACTTTAACTTGGATTTAAATTAATAATATAAGGTTATGATTAATGTCATGAATGATTTTTAAGTGTTTAGAAGTAGTTTTGAGTGTTTAGAACCAAAAGGATTGAAGATACACTTTCAATGATCTCAAACGGGAGAACCGACGGAAAAGAAGTGGGAGAAGGAGACCCTTGTATGTTCCGATCGTGGGGTGCCAACCCTTGATTTCAGAGACAACATGCTTCTTGGGCTTAACTGGAACACGCCGCACTAACATCTCCCTAGGCAAGGTTTTGATGAATTGTTGCTCTAGTTTTTTTTTTACCCTGAATCGCATTTAATCGATCTATTTTCTCAAGTTTTCCTTAGATTCAATAAATCAACCTAAGTAAACACTAATACACCTGAAACAACACTCTAAACAATCTATTTCATCACAATAAATCATGAAAACCCTAGCAAAACAAGATATATAATGAACCTCAAGAACAACTATCAAGAACTTGAATCCATAAACTTTTTGAGATGAAGGTACGCTGAAAAAACATGTTTGGCATGTGGGTGAACTGACCCAACACTACGGAAGCTTACATATGTCTTAGGGATTAAAACCATGGCGAAATTCCACAACAAGACACCGGAATCTCGATCAATGCTTTATTCTCTTATCTTTTCTCTTCTTTCCTCTTCTTTTCTCTTCTTGAACTCTCGACTAATATCCTACGTGTATATTAGGATTATAAAATTGAATCTAATAGGATTATCTCTCTAAAATAATACTGAAAACTAATTAAATCTGGTTGGATAAGGAAAGACCAAAATGCCCCTTATTATTTTCTGGTAAATTTCAGTAATATCCCGTATCCAAAATAGACCAAAAACCATCTTTTCAGAAGAATCTTCAGCTGCAACCAACGGGGCCATCGACGGACCATAGACTGACACACGGTCCGTCCTGCACATCCGTCAATGGGGTCAGAAACCCCAAAAATCTCAGCCCAGGAAAATTTGGTTAAGTCATGATCGACGGACAGACCTACGGTCCGTAATCCGTGACTGTCGATCGACACCCCATTCACCCACTATCTAACAAGATCCAGGGTTGACATCAGAGTCCGTAGATGGACCCACGGACTGTAGGTGAGTTATAGCAGAAAATTAGGGGGAAAATACAGTAAGGTAAACTTCAAATGATCATCCCTCTTAGCATTAAATTAATTAGGTGTCTCATGACCTACCAACATATAGATAATTGAATTAGCTTTCCATAGCCACCGATCACGCTAAAATCCGATCTCCAAGTAAATAGTTATGCCTTTTATAGTAAAGATGTGCCGAACAGTCCTAACCTACGGATTAAACAACGGACCATCGATGGAACGACAGACCATCCGTCCTAGTCATCGTTTGGTCCGACAACAACTTACAAGGGGTGTTTTGGTCTTTTCCCACTTTGTTAAAACCCTAAGATACGTCGTTTTGACCTTAAATTCTTAGATTTTAGTAAATTTAAGCCTAGACACATAACTAAAACTTATCTAAGTCAAATCATTAATCAAAAACATAGAAAATTAGAAGCAAGAAAGGAAAAAAGGTCAAGAACCCTAGTTCAAGAACGCAGCAAGGTTCCAGTAGTTCCAACCCCGAAATCTGAATATTTCTCAGTGAATTTCAGGACCAAGTATGTGGGATTTCACTAGTGAGTTCGTTTCACCCATTGGGTCACTAGTTTTCAGTCAGATTCTTGATTCCCATATCATCATTAGACCTAGGGTTTCGAGAACTTCAACAGAACTTCATGAACTTATTAGTTATATGTTCCAAATCAGATTATTATGTCATATTCGGTTTATTGCATGAATTTCTGAACCCTAGCTATGTTTTTCTTTAGTTCTTGAATTACACATGCTAGGTTAGATATTTCAGTTAATTCAGATATACATGTCTCAGTTATAAATTCATAATTACTAGATTAATTATTGCATTCTCGGTTTGCATGTTACGTTTTGAGCTATCAATATTCACAGAAAATTCAAACATAATTAGTTAACTATATAAATCCATGGGAGTAGCATAATACTGAGTTGGACTAGGGTTCACCGAACCCAATTAGTCGCAGAACTACTAGCCAAGTAGATTGTAAGTCCCCTCTGTGGGCAATCAGTTTAGTGATCACGCCGGCATGCCTTTATACCTTTGGCAAGGTATATTGGGTCCTCTCGATGGGGAGTATACATCGGACTCCACATTTAGCTGATGTGGTTTTATTATCAGTTATTAGTAGCTCCCACAATTCAGTCAGACTCTCTTGCATTGACCATTTATCAGTATACTCAATATCCAGTTTTAGAATGTTATAAATTGGTCATTAAATTCAGTTAGCTCAAAATTCTCTATATCTTGTTCAGATTATTATACTTGCTTTTGTACTTGTTCAGTTATGTTTTATTTCAGCTTTATTCAATCCTACATGCTCAGTACCTTTCAAGTACTGACGCATATATGCGCTACATCTTCTCATGATATAGGTTTAGGTTCTCAGCATCCAGATTATGTATAGATTGATTTCTAATCTTCAGTTCAGCGGATTTAGTAGTGAATCCTCATTCTCGGAGGACGATAATCATGAGTTTGTTTTCAGTATTTAGTCTTTTAGTTTCAGTTTTTGCTAGATTTAGCTGGGGTTTGTCCCAGTATTTTTTATTTAGTTTAGAGGCTATTTTCAAACATAGTTAGTTTCAGGTTAGTATTGAGTTAATATTTCATTTGTATTAAACTCATTGTTTTCAAATATCTCAGTTATAGAATATAGGTATTCCCCATCGTTTGAGTTTAAATCATAATTTAGCTTCCACATCAGTTTATATTATTTAGTATGCTCATGATCATGCCAGCAGGGTTTGCCTGGGATTACTTGTGGTCCTAGGTTCCGTGTCCGTGTCTCGGGGGTAGTTCAGGGCGTGACAAAACTTTGTATCAGAGCACTAGGTTCAAGAGTACTAGTATGTCTGAAAAGCCGCTCTAAGTAGAGTCTTTTTCATGGTGTCAAGTGCACCACATCTAATGAGAGGGAGGATACAAAATGTTATAGGAAAACTTCACTTTCTTGTTACTCTTATTGAGCGTAAGGTATGATCTGATTCCATTCTAACTCGAGTTTGTGCACTTATGATCATGTCTTCTCAAAGAGATTGAGCATGGAATGCTTATGCACGCAATGCTAATGCAGTTCCTCTAGTACCAGATAAGGAATTTCAAATGTAGAGTTTCAGAATGCCAATTCAGCTTTTGGTTCAGAGTATGTCCAACCAAAAGAATTGGTAGGTTCTAGTTCCTACTAATAGAATTGACCGATAAGTGGAAGCCAGAGTTTGAGATTTTGTTAGGATGAATTTGCCGAAGTTTTTAGGGTCGCAAGTTGGTAAGGACCCACAGAAGTTCATTGATGAGGTCGATAAAATATTTGGTGTGATCTAAGTAACTGGTAGTAATAGGTGTGATTGGTATCCTACCAACTCAAGGATGTGACTCACATATGGTTCACTCACTGGAAAGACAATAGACATGGCTTTGTATTTTGTAACTCAGTATAGCAGTCCAATTTAATGTTTTCCAGAAACCCTCTCAGAATCTTTCTCAGTCTCTACTCCAGTCAGTGACCCAATTATAGCTAGACGGGTATACAGAAATTTCCTCTATCACAGTCTCTCAAAAAGTCACCTCAATAGATCTTGTAGAGTTAGAAATGGTAGACATCGATGTCATTCTAGGCATGGATTGGTTATATTCTTGTTATGCCTCAGTAGATTGTAGAACTAGGATTGTTCATTTCCAGTTTCCAGATGAACCAATCCTAGAATGGAAGGGTAGTAGCTTAGCGCCTATGGGTCGATTAATTTCTTACCTTAATGCCAGAAATATGATCTCTAAGGGTTATCTCTATCATCTAGTTCGGGTTAAGGATTCTAGAAAAAAGGGTTATCTCGTACTCGCAGATAACATAACTCAATTTGGGTAAACTTCAAATGAGCATAACTCTCATTGAAAAATGAATTAGGTGTCTCATGACCTACCAACAGATAGATAATTGAATGAGCTTTCCATAGCCACGACCTTTCTAAAATCCGACCTTCGACTAAAAAGTTATGACCGTTTTAGTAAAGCCCTGTCGAAAAGGCCCAACCTAGAGACCAAACGACGGACCGTCGATGGAACGACATACCATCAGTCCTAGTCGTCGTTTGGTCGAACAAAAACTTACCCAACGGTCTTTTAGTCTTTTTTTTCACTTTGTTTAAACCCTAAGATACGTCGTTTTGACCCTAAATCATAAGATTTTTGTCAATTTAAGCCTAGAAACATAACTAAAACTTATATAAGTCAAATCATTAATCAAAAACTTAGAAAATTAGAAGCATGAAAGGATAAAAACGTCAAGAACCCTAGTTCAACGAAGCAAGGTTCCAGAAGTTCAAACCACAAAATTTGAATATTTCATCGTGAATTTCATCACCAGGTATGTGGGATTTCACTAGTGGGTTCCTTTCACCCGTTGGGTCCCTAGTTTTTTGTCAGATTCTTGATTCCCATATCATGATTAGACCTAGGGTTTCCAGAACTTTAACAGAACTTTACGAACTTATTAGTTATATGTTTCAAATCAGATTATCATGTCATTATTCGATTTATTGCATGAATTTCACAAACCTAGCTATGTATTTCATTAGTTCTTGAATTACACATGCTAGGTCAAATATTTTAGTTACTTTAAATATACATGCCCATTTATAAATGCATAATTACCAGATTAATTGTTGCATTCTCAGTTTGCATGTTCAGTTTTGAGCTATCCAGTATTTACGAAAAATTCAAACATAATCAGTAAACTATATAAATCCATGGGAGTAGCATAATACCGAGTTGGACTAGGGTTCAACGTACCCAATTAGTCTAAGAACTACTAGCCAAGTAGGTTGTAAGTCCCCTCTGTGGGCAATATGTTTAGTGATCACAGCATGCCTTTATACATTTGGCAGGGTATATTGGGTCCTCTCAATGGTGTGTATACATCGAACTCCACATTTAGCTCATGTGGTTTTATTATCGATTATTAGTATCTCCAATAATTCAGTCAAACTATCTTGCATTGACCATTTATCAGTATACTCAGTATCAAGTTTCAGCATGTTATAAATTGGTCATTGAATTTCAGTTAGCTCAGAATTCTCTATATCATGATCAAATTATTATACTTGCTTTTGTGCTTGTTCAATTATGTTTTATTTCACCTTTATTCAATCCTACATGCTCAGTACATTTCAAGTACTGACACATACGTGCGCTACATCTTCTCGTGATGTAGGTTCAAGTTCTCAGAATCCAGATCACGAATAGATCGATTTCCAATCTTCAGTTCAGCAGATTCAGTGGTGAGTCCTCGTTCTCCGTGGACGATTTTCTTGAGTTTGTTTTTAGGATTTAGTCTTTTAGTTTTAGTTTTTGCTAGATTTAGCTGGGGTTTGTCCCAGTATATCTAGTCCAGTTTAGAGGCTATTTTCTTAACTGGACAAACAGCATCAAAATGCTATATCTCACTCATCCAAACTCAAATCATAGGAAACTACGTGGAGTTAGAAAGATAATTCAAATATGTTTCCTAAGGTATATTGGATCAAACCCAACTCATTATATGCTAGGAGTTATGGTCTTTTGAAGTTGACATAAACCTCAAACTTAGCCTAACTCTCCAAATTTCTGTTTTTTGTTATTTTTAATTTAGTTCTTTTTTAGATGTCAAGATGCTATTTCTAGTGACCTTAGCACTAAAGAAATTTTTAATTCCTTGGTAAAATCTAACTCACTAGAAAAAGCGGCTCAAGTCTTAGCTCAAATTTTTTTGGGGTGTTACATTGATTTTCTCCTTTCTATTATTAAATAGTTGTAGTGTTTCATATTAAAATAAATTTTTAAAATACATAAATCAGATTTATAACAAACTTAAATATTGACACTTTTGATAAATATTTAAAATATAGCGAAGGGATCCTATTAAATTATTAAATATCGATATTTTGAAAAATTTCCCTTGTTAATATTTGTGTGTCCCAAATAAATAAAAAAGCCCATAAATAATTTTTAATAAACAATAAATCTAATTGTCAAGCTTATCACTTGATGGAAGGATCAGATTAAATCTAATCTTATATAAAATGGTACTTTCTCCATCATTTAGGGTTATCTAATATACTCTTCACTTTTTCATAATTGACGGCAGCTAGATCAAGTAGGTAACTAGTTCTTCAACTCCACTTTCACTTAGTTTTTCTAATTCGGTATACCATTTTATGAAGATTTTAATGTTAGATTAGTATGTTTAGGATCCTATTTTGTATGTTTAATATATGTGATAGTATTAACATTTGTTCTTGATGTTTTTGTTTACAAAAAATTATCTAGAGTATTAAAGGATGACTAGAGAAGATCCTTATGATATCTTTATGGAGAAAAAATGTGATAAATTTTTTTACATTGTTAAGGCTATTCTTTGACAAATTTTTTAAATTAAATAAATCCCCTTAGGAAATCTCAAAAGAAATGAGTTATCGTAATGATTTTATAATAGTTGCACCGTCAATCAATTATCACATAATACTAATTTGGAGAAGATCTAGCCATTAATATCATTTTCTAGCAAAATTAGTTAATGACATGATCTAACTAATTTATCATACTTACCCCCTTAGCCTATTACTCATTGTGTAAATATTTTTTTTATATAGTTGTACTTAATAATTTTATTTTACTTAGTTTAGTTCTACAATAATTTTTTAGCAAATTAATGGTTTTCCAATACGATTGGTATTAAATTGAAATTATTGATTTTTTTCTTCGAACATTTCTGAGAGTGATTTAACTAAGCGTTGGTGCATCTACACATGTTTAGTCTTAATCATGGTAAAATACTATTATGTATTTTAGATTTAATTTATTGATTCTTAAAATTAGTAATTTAATTATGCAATATTATTCAAATAAATATTTACTAATTAGTCTTGTATATTGTTTGAAAAAATGAAATTTTTTGATGATGAATAATGAATTTCTTTTTCATATTTACGTTCTAAGTATGATTCATTTACAAAATCAATCTACTTAAAATAGGAGTTTTAAATTTAGGTACAAACCTAAGAATAACAAACAAAAATATAAATGAATTTTATTCACTTTCTTCCTTTCTCATGTCTCTAATATAGGCTAATCTACGACGGAAGAGTTTCATCAGAACAAAAAGATAATGTCATTGAGGCGTGAAAGAAATTTGCTGCTGAGGAAAGTTTATATGTTAGACGTGATTCACGAGGTTACATTAGAAGCCAATGAAATGGAAATTGGGGTCCTAAATCATAAGCTTGACCAACTAGACAACATTGTAATTTTATACAAAGATGTATTTAAGGCAACAGAAAGGGAAATTACGCAACTAAACCAGAAGCTTCAGGAGCAAGACAACAAGCAGTGGAAAATGAAAATGGGTTTACTGTATACTGTGAAGAGTGGGTTGGCGAAGATTAAGATTTAAGAGTTGCAAAATAAAGTCTCCGAATTGAAGAATAAATTGAAGATTCAAGACAAAGCAATTTATCACATGCGTATTAATGAGAACATACAAGTTGGAGAATCTTCTGGTGCAAACATAGATTGATACTTCTAGTGTATTATTGTATTACTTTTACATGAATTTTGGTGACAATTATTTTTTATGAAGAGGGTTTTTTATTGAACTTTTTTAATAGACGTGTAATTGCGTTTTTATTGAATTAAAGTCAATTGAAAAAAGAAAAAAATGTGTAAGCATAAAAATACAACGTAAGTAATTGAAATCTATCAACTACGGGTCTTATAATTTTCTTTTCACATATTTGAATGAGAAAATGTTTGACGTTTGTCCATTACTATCTTTTTAAGTGTTGTAACTGATACTTTTTCAAAAAATATTTGTTTAAGCCTTTTGTGTTTTTTCTAATCAAGCAGTATTTTCAAGAAATTATTTATCATTTTTTCTAATATTCTTTTTATACATAATCTATGTTACCTAGATAAATAATATAAGTAATTTTTACGCATTTAAATTTTGCAAAGTTTTATTGTTGTATATTTTACAATCATCAAAGGGAAGTGTAGTGCATGAAATCTCTCATTGTAATCAAAATTTGAGAATTATGTAGCCTTATAGTCCCTAAATTATTTTATACTAAAATAATTCTTATAGATCATATATTTGTCTACATATATTTGAAACACGGTAAAAATATATGTTTATTAGGTTAAGGATGACCGCTCTCTATGTATATAATACATATAGAAAGTTACAATATACTACGTTAGCATTTGACCATATATTTGATAGAAAATCTAATCTTTTAATTTTTTTTAAATTCTCAAGAAACATTAAATATTCTTACCAAGTAAAATGCACGTCAAAAATCACTATCACGATCTAAAACCAAACGATAATTGCACTTACCATAAACCTTTACTAGGAAAATCAGATTCTAAATACAAGCACTAAATCAAATAAGCTAACAATCAAATAGGTTGGAAGAAAACTAGACAAGGATTGAGGCCTTAGTATAGATATAGACGTAATGGTACAAAATATACATAAATAGTTCGAAAGTTACTGATAGCGTCCAAAAATATACTTCTTTAAAAAAAATATAAACGATCATATGTAATATATTTACCCAAATATGATTGTGGGAGTCAATCCACTAGATAATATGGAAGAATATTTTCAATATAGAATATTAAACTCGAAAATCGTTATTTAAAACAAAAGCAAAACGAATAAAATTTGCAGTGAACTAAGTATTCAGTTATGTTCAGATTATTAGAAATAACTAGGAGTGTGTTACTCATGATTTCATAAAATAGCAAATATATTTTACTGGTGATCTATTTCAGTTTTTAGCATGCAAGGTTGGTAAGTTGGATATCCCAAACTGATTTAATTTGTCCCCCAAGTAGGGATTTTCACTTCCCAACTTGGTAAGTCTGTGGTTGTCTATCAAAATGAGGGCATCCTACTTAAATATGTAGGAAATATACATCAATATAGAATCTAGGTGGATCCACTAGCTAGGTTTCCTATGAGGGCACATAGTTAAGGAACTAAGAGGTTCTTTCACTCGGTGCTAAGCTATATTCCATTTTCGAAGTATCTTATAGTCTTTCTTAACATTAATTCATAACATAGGTCTTAGGATATTAGCCCCTCATATATCATGTTCGTACTCTGGGTTTCTAGGATAAGAAATTCCTTTCATCACAACCCAACATTATGTGAGAATATCATCTCATAAACATATTAATAAGATGCATATAGGAATGACCTCGAATCCCGCATAATAATACACCTATCATCATCTCACAATTAATCACATTAATATCATGCTAACATATTCATAACTTCATCACATTCCTATCATACTAACATATTCATACTTCAATGGAATAACATTATCAAGAATAGACTAACTTTATTACAATAAAGGGCTCTGACCTTGAAGATCTTACCATTGGCCTCCAAGAAAACCTATTCAAGACTTTACTCCCAATTTCATGATATTCACCCAATAAATCAGTCATCATCATAATATAATAGTAAATTATGCAAGAATACATTCAATTACATCTCCCTTAATCATAAACCAACCTAATTCACAAGTTAGGGTTAGGAGAACAGGGGTATTCATGGGATTTTTTATGNAGATTTTTTATGGAATTAGGCCAAAGCCTAAAGTAGTACATCAATCAACCCACAACCATGCATAATTCATCACTAATAATTAAATTAAGACTAAAAAATCTAGTTATAAAGAAGACCCACGAAATTGGATGAAAACTAAGTTTTTGAAGCACATTCAAATAAAAAATTTAATTAACCTCTTTGGGAAAGGAGTTCCAAGAGTGAATAGCCTCCATACATTAACAATCCCTTGATATTTATGAAGAAAAGTCTTGTTCATAAAGCCCTATAGAAAGCTTAGTCTTCTTCTTTTATGGGACCTTTGGGGTGGTGAGAGAAACTAGAGAGAGATGAGAGATTTTGAGTTTTGAGAGTTATGTGGTGTTAAGCTAGTTTAATTACTTGGATACTTTAATATCCCTATACTAAATAATTATAACCGTCCCTAAGTATTACTTACTTAATCAATTTATTACTCAACCACCCTCACTTAAGCCCTGTGAAGGCAGTGACTCGGGGTCAAACGATAAGACCCCGTCAACGCCCTGCCTACCACACCACGGACCATCCTCGCCAAGCGTGGTATGAGACTGAGGGTCCATTTTGGGGACCAAGGAAGAGGCGTCTAAGTATGGACTCACGACCACCATCAAAAGGGTGTGAGCCCATCAACGGCCCGTCAACCCCTCCATCGTGTTTCCAAACTGTTTTTGATAGCCTTTAGGGTCAATGGTTGGGTCCTCCTCAATGACCCTTAAGGTTGTCCATGGGGAGTCTTACCAGGACGTTTTGATACTAAACGTGTAGTAACCTATGTTCAAAGTCTTATTACAAAATTGAAACCTCATACGACTCTATAAACCACTTCCAAGACCTAAAGGCACACTAGATCGCTTTCACTAGCCTCCGAATGTCATGGTCGTTTCTTAAGGTTTAGACTCTAATACTTCCTAATCAAGTTAATTACCTTTGTTTACGCCTGGAAACACTATTTCAGACATTAGACACTAGGTGAGGCTTTAGTCTAAATAATTGGATATGCGAGGTATAACAATGGAAGTCATGTACATGATTCTTCTCATTTTCTTACTTACTTCTTCAAAACTAAGTTCAAATTAATAGTTTATCTCAAAGGATTCACAGTTGAAATCAAAGGCTTTCTTGAAATCGAATCTCAACTATCTCTTGAATGTGAATTATGATATCAAGAGTTATGGTTCATGATATGAAAGATCTCATGATGACAAAGTAGACTCATGGATAAATTTTCTTTATCCTCATATTCATCTGCTCGAGTCTTGAAACAAGTTACTCGAATTTGTATAAGACTCCTCAAAAGGACTCACGCAAAAGGTTCGAAAGATCTCTCAAAACTTAATTTTAACTTTAAACTGAATTTGAGTTATTAATTCAAGAATATGATAACGTTACTATTTATTTTAAGTTTTTTGAAGTATTTTAGAGTGGTTATAATCAAAAGGTGTGAATATACACTTTAAATGAGCTCAAACCGGACAACCGACGGAAAAGAAGTGGGGGCAGAAGACCCTGGCGCGTTACAGTCGCGGGGCGCCAACCCTTAATTTCAGAGACAACATGCCCCTTGGGCGCAACTGGGGAACGTAACACCAACATCTCCCATGACAAGGTTTTGATGAATTTTGCCTCTCGTTTTTTACCCTAAATCGCATTAAATCGATTTATTTTCTCAAGTTTTCCTTAGATTCAATAAATCAACCTAAGTAAACACTAATACAACCGAAACAAAACTCCAAACTATCAATTTCATCACAAGAAATCATCAAAACCCCAACAAGATATGATTGACAATGAACCTCAAGAACACCTATCAAGAACATAAATCCTTCACGTTTTTGAGAATGAAAGTACGCTGAAAATAACATATTTGGCGTGAAGTTTAACTAAACCAACACTATGGAAGCTTACATACCTCTTAGATATTAAATCCATGGTGAAATTCCGCAACAAGACGGAAGAATCTCGACGAACACTTCATCCTCTCCTCTTTTCTCTTCTTTCCTTTTCTTTTCTCTTCTTGAACTCTCAAATAAAATACTAGGTGCACATTAGTATTTTAAAGGTGAATCTAATAGGATTATAACCCTAAAATAATACTAAAAACGAATTAAATATTATTGGATAAGGAAAAGACCAAAATACCGCTCACTATTTTCTGCTAAATTTCCTTAATTGGAAAGCCCAACTTCAAAAGGCTATATCTCACTAATCCAAACTTGAAACTTAAGAAACTCGGTAGCGTTGGAAAGATAATTCAAATATCTTTCCTAATGTTTTTTTAGCACACCTAACTCATGCTATGCTAGGAGTTATGGTCTTTTTAAGTTGACCTAAACCTCATACTTAGCCTAACTCTCCAAATTTCAGATTTTTGTTTTTTCCAATTTAGTTCTTTTTAAAACTCAAGATTCTATTTCCAGTGACCTAAACATTAAAGAAATTTTTAATTTCTTGGTAAAATCTGTTGTTCATCTTGTATTTCAAACATACTTAGAACAAAACTTTGAACATCATTGTAAGACAACAAAGTTTAAGAATATTTTCACAACTAGAAAATTAAAACTAATAGTGAAACTAGAATCAGAAACATATTTAAAAAAAATATACGAAATATTTTTCTTAAAGAAGAATTGTTGTTAATATGTGTCTAAACAATCTTACTGATTTCAAATAACTTTGCAGAAACACGAAGTTACAAGTTCAATGAACCTGTGAAGAACAAAAGAATAGAAGAACTAAAATTAATTCACAAATCTAAAATTTGTAAAACACGTACCAGAATCTGAAAAATTTTTAATAGGAAAAAGATCGAGTCCACTGAACTCACAGTGTCCACTTAAGGAAGTTATTCCCCTCTATTATCCGAGGTATGATTTGGAATATGACCTCCCAGGGTAAAATGATCTCAATCACCAGAGTATAGATACCAAAAACTCCAGTGTCAGGGAACCACTCAACCGCAGTAAAGCACACTTAGAATACTAGATTTAGAAATTGATGAAGAAGTCCATGAATTCTCTATTAAAATAAGAGGAAATCCCTTAATTTATAGAAAACAAAGGGTAGTGCGAAAAGGTTCTTATTGTGCCTTACCGGAAAGGTCACAAACCTTTGGAAAAGTCACAATCTTTCAGAAAGGTCGTCACCTTTCATAAAAGTCACAACTTTCCATAAAAGTCATAAATTCGCAACTTTTCATAAAAGTCACAACTTTTCATAAAAGTCGCAACATTTCATAAAAGTCTCAACTCTTCATAAAAGTCGCAACTCTTCATTTTCCATTCACACCTTTTTAAAATCCAACAATCTCTTGCATGAATGGAGAATGACTCGAATACAGAGAAACGGACAAGTATGCGTACTTTACAAGCAAGAATTAATTGCATATGGATAAGTAGGTTTCCCCTTGGACTTTCCGTAGTGAACATTTGTCGGATATACTCGGTCAATCGGTAGATGCGATATCTTTGAACCGTCGAACTTTGGTGTATACCTAGACAAACATATGTCACACAATTAACCCTTTACCATTTATGGTTCTTACGTTTGTGTTCGTTTTAGGCATGAACAACTATTGGTTTCATGAGTGTATAGAGAGATGGACTTTTGACAATCATCTTCTTTGAAGCGGCTTACACTTCACACTCACATAGGTGATTCCAAACTGTGTTATCGCGTTGATACACTATTTGGTTAGCTCTGCAAAACATAGCAAATCATTAAAACCATTAAGCTTTATTAACTCATTAACAATCCTTAATGTTGTATCCTTGTACCTGAGCATTGTCTTTATCATGAGTGTTGAGTAATGAGAAAACATGAAGTTTGTAGTTTTGATGGATGCCAAAGAGTTGTAGTTTTGATGACGAACAAATAGTCTTGATGTGTAACAAATCATTGGTTATCAACATCAAAAAGGGGGAAAATGTTGGGAAGTAGGAGAACAAATAAAGTAGTTTTGATGATTGATAAAGTGAAGGCATGGTGTTGTATGTGTACAATTATGAGAGATTGCGGCGAAGAAGAAAAAGTATTGAGGCAAAGAAGAAAAAGTGCAGAATTGTAAAGAAGGAAAAAAAGGAAACAAATATGGAAATAAATAAAGAAGGAAAGAAATAAAAAAGTAGCAATTCAAGTCAAAGAAGGAAAGAAATAAAAAAGTAGCAATCCAAGCCAAAGAAGGAAAGAAATAAAGAAATTACAATTCAAGTCAAATAAGGAAAGAAGTAAATATAGACAAGTTCAAGAAGGAAAAGGATTTGTAATTCCTTTCCTTGTAGAAGTTGAAGGCAAATCAAATCTATAAAAGGATCAAGAAGTTGAAGGAAAAAAGCGTCTTTGCAATCACAAAATTAGAGAGAACTTTTCCAGCAAAGCCAAAACAATAGGTATTGCATATTCACGAAATATATCATCTTGAGAGCAGTATTTTCTGGAGAAAAAACGCAGGACTTCGTCACAGAATTGCAAGGACCAGGTTCACCTTCATCACAGCAACATAAGGACAAGGTTCACGAAACCTGTTCTACTCAGAAGTATTGGATATTGAAGTTTGATCAATTAAAGTCTAAGGTTATTAGTCTTTGTTGATTTGTTCTAGGTTTATTATTGAGTTGTAATAATTCCTAGATTTGTAACAAGAAGTGGGTTTGACTTCTTGGGAGTTGAGTCTTGAGAGATTTGTAACAAGAAGTGGGTTTGACTTCTTGGGAGTTGAGTCTTGAGAGATTTGTAACAAGAAGTGGGTTTGACTTCTTGGGGGTTGAGTCTTGAGAGAATTGTAACAAGAAGTGGGTTTGACTTCTTGGGAGTTGAGTCTTGAGAGAATTGTAAACAAGAAGTGGGTTTGACTTCTTGGGTGGTTAGAGTTAAGAAGAGTTGAGAGTTTTTATAAACAAGAAGCGAGTTTGACTTCTTGTTGAGTGGAGAGTTTTCGATTATAGTTAATCGAAAAGGGTAGAAGTTTAGAGTTAGATTCATTGATTAACCGAGTTGTAAATCTTGAATTAATAGAAAACTTCGGTGTGGTTTTTCCCTTCCTTGAGTTAGGAAGGTTTCCACGATAAATCTTTGTTTTATTGTGTTACGACAAAATTACAAGAACCTGGTTCTTGTTCTAGGGGTAAGGTTTCTTCAATGAGAATGGATTGAGTATGTTGACAATGACGAACCGTCATTCACAACTTTATTTTTCTCCTTGAATCTAGCTTTTGGGATCTCGAGTCTGCTTGATAGATTTACCGCTATGATGACTTGTCCTAAGCTGTAAATTCATTCCCTTAGATGATCTTTTAACTTCCTCTCTAGTTAGGCCATTTTGTAAGTGGATCCAACACATTTTCCTTTGACTTTACATAGTCAATTATGATAATTGCACTAGAGAGTAGTTTTCTGACGGTATCATGTCTATGTCATATATGACGAGACTTTCCATTATACGTCATGCTCCATGCCCTACCTATTGCATCCTGCCTGTGAAAATGTATGCATACTAATGCCAATTTGGGCAAAAATAGGATATCTATCAAGAAATTTCGGAGTCTTTCAACTTATTCACCGACCTTATCTAGAGAACTTAGCTCAAAAATCATTGTAGAGCTAGCGATATATATCTCTTTTTTAATATTTCTAAGAGACTTCTCCTCTATCAATAGTAAATACATATCCACTCGTGAATTTTACTTCATTTGTCCGATGATTGAATTTGAATCATTATATCTTTCAATATTGTTGGATATTGTTATAATGCAAGAAATAGTTTTAAGTATTATTTTAAATACTTCAAAACTCTATTTATTGTCATCTAATTAATTTATTTGGGATCACTTGTGAACCGAGTAAGTTTAAAATAGAAAATGCTATATCTGATCACACACACTATATGATATACATCATGCTTCCCAAAACTCTAGAACAATCCAATTGTGAGTCACTTTTGTTTTCATTCTTTTGAAATGCAAAGCTAACATTTATTGGAGACTTCACAATATTGACATCCAAATATTTGAACTAATTAAGTAACTTTTCAATGCAATGAAACCGTGAAAATCCTAAACATTATGGAGTTCTACGAATTCTTATATCTAAGATAGCATTAGAAACTCCAATAATTTTCATTCCACTTGCTTTATAGCATACGTTTATTAGCATTTATGTCATTACTGTCTCTATTGATGATCAACACATCACCAATATACAAACAAACAATGACCTTATGATTTTAATGTGAACACATTTATCACTTCCATCATTCTTCAATCCATTTGCCGACATGGTTTGATCAAATTGTATCATTGTTTGGGTGCTTCCATAATGTGACTTAACAAGTTCTTACACTTTCTTTTATTTATCAGGAACCACAAATCCCTCGGATTTTTGCACGTAAATTTCTTCCTCCAATTCTACATCTAAGAAAGTTCTTTTCACATTCGTTTGATGAATTTGGAGGTTATATAACACACTAATAATTTTTGCATCCGAATTAATGTAATTCTAATTAAACGAGTATATATATATATTGACAAGATCAAAATCTTGGTTTTTTTTTTGTCTAAAGCCTTAGACACAAAGTCTTGCTTTATATTTTTTAACAGTTCCATCAACTGTTATTATACTTCTAAGGATTTACTTTAAACCCAAAGGTTTATTTTCTTGAAGAAGATCAATTAACTTCCAATATTGTTAATTGACACCATCTTTCCAAAGAATGAGTCTATAGAAGACACATGAAATGTTACAAAATCATATTTGAAGGAAGTAAATGTCCTTTAACATTTACTAAGCATCTGAAGCTCTTTATTTAGTACATTATCCTTTCATTTCCTAGGCCTTTTAGACCCTTCTCTAGACTACTCAAGTATAATTTTACAGTCTACAGTCATATGTCCTATTTTAATTCTTTTAAGAATAGGAACTTGGACTTTGACTAGATACTCCCACACTTTGAAATATTTCAAGTTGGATTTCCTTCCTTTCCACTTCACATATGGAAAAGATTGTACTCTGATCAAACAAAATCGCTTTCTTTCTAAAAAGACAAAACTTTTTGTTGTTCCCTTTTGCAGTAAGGATAGTTCCTCCACACAAGGATTGTGTAAACCCGAACTTATAAATAATGCATCCATCATTTCTTTTAACGTTCGGTTTTTCAATAGATTGAGGTGAATATGATGTAGTTTTATTGATATTCCACTTTCCAAACATAGTTCTGCACAATGAGATTTATACTCTCCATTCGTATCACTTCTTATATTTTTTCACACTGATTTTCAACTTCGATATTACATTATCTAGACATTTCTATTGCTTCATCCTTACCATTCAGCAAATAGACATAGTCATTTCTAATGCAATTCTCAATAAAAGTAAAAAATACTTTTTTCCACCATGAGATGGTGTTAACTTCATATCACAAATGTGAGTGTAAATCAATTCTAAGGTATTAGAATTCCTTTCAACAGATTATAAGAATGCTCAACATACTTAGATTCTACAAAAAACTTGACATTTTTATTTATTGCACTCAAAGTTAGGGAAAACTTCTAAGTTGATCAGTTTTCCTTACAAGGTTTTGTAATTTACATGCCCCAAGTGTTCATGTCACAAACATTGACTCAAGCAAGTAAGAACAAATAAAAACATTGTGTTTCAAAAGCTCTTCGCGACGTAGCTTTTTCCTCACTAATATTTTGATCCTATTTCTTACAATTTTGTGTGATACAAACACTGTTTAGATTGTCAAATGTCCCTTTTAGAAGAACATTTCCATAACTTTCAATATGATTGTTATAGAACTACCCATTAACAAAGTTTCATTGTGTTCAATAAAGACAATATAGTCCAAATGTTATTTTTACAAAAGCATAACAAATGACTATTCACCAATATTCATATCTATGCAAATACCTTTATTATAATATACATACGTTTTCATAAAAAATCACAACATTTTAAGTGATATTTTTTTTCCATAAAAGAACACAATTATTTTGAACAAGTATATATACAATTTGGATGTTTCATACTAGTCACACTATATACTAGTAATAGAGAAACTCAACAACCACAATACCAAATATACTCCAAGAATTTTGTGGGTATAACATAATACAAAAGTATCATTAAATTTCATATCTTTTGCTCCAAAGTCAAATTAGAAACCAAGTCTAATCTTAAGCAAATAACCCCCACATTTCAAATGTGATCTCAAAATATTTTTTCAAGTATTTGAAAATAGTTTTCCACATATTTTAATGTTGGAAACATTATTTTACGAAAGAATTATAGTGCTGCAATTCTCTTTGACAATGTTTACACAATGTCAAAGTTCATTCCATAGAGACACAAAATCACAAATTCTACGTCACTGGTATTCTTCCTCTATCATAAATAGAAATACCACTTAGTATTTTAAATACTAACAATAAGAAAAAAAATTGTACAGTTTATTTCTATATTACATTGAAGTTTATTGAAAATCAAAAGTACAACACTGACTTATTATGTGAAGTTTTCATATTCTTCAAACCAATTGCATAGTCCAATTTATCCAGAGTATAAAACCACAAAAGTTTTTAGTCTACAAAAATCAGACACACTAACATTTCTCATGGAGTACAAAACTACAAAAGTCTTTTTTTTTCTCCTAACAGAATAACACATATTCTTTATCACATAGAAATGTTTTTCTTATCAAATAGTCTTCCAACTATAACATTTTGACATACTATTTTATTAAACAAAAAATATGCATCTCTCATTTTTGCAAACTAAAGAATTTTAAAAGCAACAATATTTGCGAAGTAAAATTCATTCCACAAACTATTTTCCTCCTTAGACAGTTTAATAAGAAGGTTACCTGGTAATCTTTAAACGGAATAAAATTTTCTGTTACATTCTCACTTCAACCTTGCTAAACAAAGCAACGAATTATGGAGAAGTAATGCCTTTATCTTCTACTTCCATAATCAGATTCTCTCAATCAATAGAATACAAAAAATAATAATAGTATAATAATTTCCTTAAGATTGTTGTTCATCTTGTATTTCATACATACTTGGAACAAAACATTGAACATAATTGTACAACAAAGATTAAGAACATTTTCACAACTAGAAAATTAAAACTAGTAGCGAAACTAGAATCAGAAACAGATTTAAAAAAATATATACAAAATATTTTTCTTAAAGAAGAATGGTTGTTAATATGTGTCTAAAGAATCATACTAATTCCAACAAACTTTACAGAAACACGAAGTTACCAAGTTTAATGAACCAGTAAAGAACAAAAGAATAGAAGAACTGAAATTAATTCATAAATCTAAAATTTGTAAAACACATACCAGAATCTGGAAAATTTTTAATAGGAAAAAGAGCAAGTCCACTAAACTCACAGTGTCCCCTTAAGAAAATTATTCTCCTCTAGTATCCGAGGTTTGATTTGGAATATGACCTCCCAGGGTAAAATTATATCAATCACCAGAGTATACATACCAAAAACTCTGGTGTCAGCGAACCACTCAACGACAGTAAAGTATACTTAGAATATTAGATTTAGTATTTGAAGAAGAAGTCCACGGATTCTCTTTTAAAATGAGAGAAAATCCCTCAATTATATAAAACAAAGGGTAGTGCGAAAAGGTTCTTATTGTGCCTTAACGAAAAGGTCATAAACCTTTGGAAAAGTCACAATCTTTCTGAAAGGTCATCACCCTTCATAAAAGTCACAACTTTCCATAAAAGTTACAACTTTTCATAAAAGTCACAACTTTTCAAAAAAGTCACAACTTTTCATATAAGTCGCAACATTTCATAAAAATCACAACTCTTCATAAATGTCGCAACTCTTCATTTTTCATTCACACTTTTTAAAAACCCAACAAAATCTTACTCACTAAGAAAAAGGGCTCATGTCTTAGCTAAAAAATTTCTGGGGTGTTACATTGATTTTCTCCTTTTTGTTATTAAATAGTTGTATTGTTTCAAATTAATTTTTTTTTTAAAAAAAATACATAAATCAAATATATAACAAACTTAATTATTGAAACTTTTAATAAATATTGAAAATGTAGAGAAGGGATCCAATTAAATGCTTAAATATAGACATTTTGAAAATTTTCCCTTGTTAACATATGTGTGGCCCAAATAAAAAATAAAACCCATATATAATTGTTATTAAAAAATAAATCTCATTTGTCAGACCTGTCAATTTATGGACGGACAAGATTAAACCTAATCTTCTATAAAATGGTCTTTTCTCTATCAATTAGGATTATTCATTATTCTCTTCATTTTTCATCATTAACGACAGCGAGGGCAAGTAGGTAACTAGTTCTTCAACTCCGATTTCACTTAGTTCTTCTCATTAGGTATACCATTTTGAAGATATTTATGTTAGATTAGTATGTTTATGATCCTATTTTGTATGTTTATCACATGTGATAGTATGAACATTTGTGCTTGATGTTTATGTTTATAGAAAATTATCTAGGGTATTCAAGGATGACTAGAGAAGATCCTTATGATATTTTTATGGAGAAAATTATGATAAATTTGTTATATTGTTAAATTAGTATGTTTAACAATTTATGAAAATATTTATCTTAGATTAGTATGTTTAGGATCCTATTTTGTCTGTTTATTATATGTGATAGTATGAACATTTGTTCTTGATGTTTATGTATACAAAAAATTATCTAGGGTATTAAAGGATGACTAGAGAAGATCCTTATGATATCTTTATGGAGAAAAATTATGATAAATTTGTTAAATTGTTAAGGCTATTCATTGACAAAAAAAATTTAATCAAATAAATCCCTACAAGAACCCTTAAAAGAAAATAAGTTATTTTAATGAATATATAATAGTTAATGCTAACTTGGAGAAGATCTAGCAATTAATACAATTTTCTAGCACAATTAAGTAATGACATACGATCTAACAAATTTATCTTACTTACCTTCTTAACCTATTACTCAATGTGTTATTTTTTTAAAAGTAAGTTTATAAATAATAAAATATTTATATAGTTGTTCTTAATAATTTTATTTTACTTAATTTTGTTCAAAATAACTTTTTAGCAAAATAATGTTTTTCTAACACAATTGGTATTAAATTGAAATTATTGATTTTTTTCTTCAATCTAAACTCAAACCCATTGGGTCTTAACACAACCACCATGCCAAATCTTTTCTAACATAACCAAGATACCCTTTTGAATCAATACTTACAACAATCAGAAGTGAGCCTGAATCAACCACCAGATACTTAAAATACACAGATAACCACATATTTTATCAAGATTTCCTTCTCACAACTTAATGTTTTCACGAGTTTAAGCTATAAAAATCTGATCCTTAGAGATAGGGTACCCGTCATGGGAGAATCAAGCATATCTAATTCAAAGAGGAACAAGATCAAGCACCCAACAATTGGTACACTCTAGGATGCAAAACCTCTAACAACACTTTCAGAATGATAGATCGATATTTGTTATTGTAGATAACTTTTAAGAAAGATAGATCTAGACCCAATGCACCCTTCATTCAATCACACATATTAGGAACATGACCTCGATTAAAATATTATGAATATTAAGACTATCAGACAACTCTAAGTATCCATGGTAGCACTTCTAAGAATTCTCTTAAGCAAGGTGGTGATAGTAGAATTACTAGTATACTTCAATTATCCCAATAATATGAAATCTTTGGTAACTGAAATAAACAAGTCTAACAAAAGATGTCACCCTACCAAGAGGACAACCACATGATCGGTCTACCCGATCCACCAATAGGAATTCACACATAGATATGAAAAGACGTGCACATTCAAAACTTTATCCAAATCGAAATAGATGGCCATATTAGTCTATATCGTCTCAACAACAAAGTAGTCTCAATCCCCTCAAAATCTTCATTAACCATGTAGAACTATAGGTCTACACCGTTGAACATTCATAAGTTACCTATCATATTTTGAATAATCTAGCTAGACAAAACCATATAAAATATTTCACACATCATTGTTTGTCACCCAAACTAAAACTCCATCTTTATTAAATCTATGATAAAACCTTAATAAGTCTATATCGAACCAATTTACATTCATAGTCATATTAGAACTTATATATGAAAACATATAAAACCTTCACTTCAGAGTTTATATAAGAGGTCTTATTCATTCACATTTCTTAAATTATTCCCATGATGAAGATTTTTAAATACCTTGAACTCTTTAATAAAGCAAAATTTTGTTTCCTTCACTGACTCACTTACCAATCTTAATAATTGGCCAATAATCCATCAAATGCAACCTTATACTCTAAAAAAACATTATGTGAAACCTACTTTGGTATAACATCAATGGTAACAAAATTTACTATTCAAATTTAAAGTCCTTCCAAATGCTTCATACTCAATGTGGTCAATCATTTCTTACATTACGAATTCATACCTTGACGAAACACACTACCACAACCTAAACTCACCATGAAAACATGAGTTTTGAATCGAATTGTGCAATTCAATCCCTTTATCTATCAACATTAGCTCATACCTTTAAGATCTTTCTAAATTCACGTATCGTAGCCTATAACAGATCACCTCTCCATTGATCTTATCGTATTTTTCCTTAAATCAAGCACGTACTCATTACCAAAATCAAAATTTAATCAGAGCAAACCAGAATCACATGTGTCTGAATCCAATTATCCATTCTTTCTAAAGATACATCTTTGGCCCTTATAATTGGAGTAAATATTTAAGTTATCGCTTCCTTTCGAAGGCTAAATGACATCCTACAAATTCTTTCCATTTATGACTCTAGATCCTTTCAAGTCTGTTCGAGCGGTGTCTCAATACCTCCTATAACTTTTCATGCCAACAAGCTACGCACCAAATAGTAACAACCCACAACCTTAAATACTCACAAGTCGTCACTACAATACAAAATTTGTTTAAACTAACAAACCTTATTATATAGTTGCATCTCAATCATAATCCCTCACGAACTCTTATTATTATTATCATGCTTAGTTACATCTTGTCATCACCACTAAGTCAATCTTTTCATCAATATGACACCATAAACCCAGTTATACCACACACTTCAAAGGACTAACCCACTTTTATATGCACTTTTACTAAAATCATCAATTACATTCACATAAATATAATATTTGAGACTTCCTTTACCCATAAGCTTGTCATTCAGTTATCTACCCATTCTTTTGGACCTTAAGATGAAATCACTGGTCCTCATTTGAAATCCTCGAGATACACTTCACCACCTAATCACATCAAAATTGTAACAATGGTCCACCACTAAATGTTTTCTTACAATAATGCCTAAGTCATTCGTTTTTAGTAACAAGCTACTTAGTTTCTCAAATATGAATGCATTATCGAACCTTATTATACGAGCATATGATACAACTTATAACTCCTTATGTAGTTTATATTCACTCTTAACAATCAACATATTTGTTTTCATATACCACTAGTGCCACATAGTGAAAGCCCGTTACATCCACCACTAGAACACATCATACCCACCGAGAAGATCATATCCAAATAGGTCACACNTTTATTTCGGGGTAACTAACCTTACTCAATCCCTTCAAATATGATCACACATTCTGTTCATTTATATACCATTTCCAACTTAATAACAGATCTAACTTCCAACTAATACACGACACAACAACTAATCACATGAGGAACTACGCACGAGTCAACACATAAATGAGAGAAAAAATGGAACGAGGAGGTAATAATCAAAATGGACAAAGGATGCACGATAGAGATTCACAAAGTGAAGATATTTCCTTAAAGTCGCTATAGTCTCACAAAGAAAGTATAGACGTCTCTGTACCGATCCTCAAAACTCTAATTAGACTCTACTTGTACACTGGTGAGACCTATGATCCAAGAGCTATGATGTCATTTTGTGACGACCCAAAATATGATGTGATGAAACTCATCTTATCACATCACGACAAGTCAGCCCAATCTCTTAATTACGTGCAGAAATAAAACAAAAGTTCAATAATAATTTAACTTAATTCAATCCCCAAAACCTGGTCGTCAAGTGTACAAGGCTGTTGAATGCCTTGAATCGGACCCGTTACAACAGAAAGGACGGGGGTCTCGCTTAGCACTATATATAGACGCTATGGCAAACCCTATTCTATATTCTGTTTTTTGCCTCTCCATAATAAAACTGCTCCCCCTCTTCCCGTGGACGTAGCCAATTTATTGGTGAACTACGTAAATCTGTTGACTTGTTTTTCGCGTTTATATTTTATCTTATTATCTCGAATTCCGCATAACAAAGTCTCTAATGTATTACAATGAATCAAAAGAAATATACAAGTCTCATATGACATTGTTCCTAGAGTAGAACAAGATCATAAATAGGAGTAAGAAGGTCCGCTGAAATGACAAGCAACTACCTCACAAATCTCCATATGAAGCCCCAGACAAGAAGAGGAGAAAATATCACAATAGTCCAGGCTAATAACCTACAAAAAGTTGTAGAAGTAAGGGGTGAGTACCAAGACACGGTACTCAGCAAGTAAACATCTAAACACAAGCTAAGGGGATAAAATACGGGTACTTCTTACACCCCAACAAATCTCCATAACTACAACCTGAATAAAACCAACCCAACCTAACAGTTAACCATTTACAAGAACATATCTCAACAACAACATTCTAACAATCACATATTCTCAGCGATAAGCTCAATATTCATCAATTACACCCTCCAAAACGAAGAACTCACAATATCAGCAAAACGTAAGATCAAGTTCATCAAATAGGGTTAACCAAATATCAAATACTTTTCAATCACAAATAAAATCCATAAATATAAAGAATGAAGGATATCATGGGATGCAATGTAATGTGACACCATGAAATAAAATGCCTCAAAATACCAAGTACTCTCTCAACCGTATAAACATGATACTCCTCAGAAATACATCGAGAGTTCATGACACATGGGGGACTAGGGAGGTCCACATACCGAAACAGACTATCTCCACCTGTCAGTGCGGACAATTTCAACTCACTATCATAAATCAAGTAAAATTCGCACGGACGATCTCCACGTGCCCAAATTGTAGTCATAACTTCTCTATCGCACGTATGATCTCCGGCTGTCCAAATAATCATAACTCGACCTCAACACCGACGATATCCACATGTTAGACCTTTACTCACACCCAATATCATGTCAATGCATCTGCACAATATGATATCAAATAAAGGGGATGATGCAACATCTCAATAAATCAAATGTCACTATGACATACATATAATCACCTCAATTATCATAAATATGAGGGTTCAGTAATGAACATAATCACACATAATAAATCAAGTCAATAATATATCAGCTAATGCTCATATGCTTTGGCATTATCATATTACAATCCACATTCTATAATAATAAACTTTGTCTTTATAACACTGGTACTCGTATGATTCTCGACCCATCACTCACAAACAATATATTACATTGTCCTTTATTATTCCTTTTCATTATTAGAATTAATCAAGGTGGACAAGTCAACCCTTCACCAAGTCCAATTATTTTCAAAACACATGCCACAAGGAAAATACACGAATTTCATACACTTAACAAAAATTCGCTCCCGGACTTGAGCCTTCCCCTTTCGTTGCACTTCCAACTCAAAGCAATCTATTCACTTTAAAGATCATAATAAGGATTCAAAACTAACAACACTCATATTACTATGTGTTTATTATTGACCCAAAAAATTCACCAAAATTTATAATCAAATTTCTAATCTTGATACCAATTAATATATCATCTTTTCATATTTTTCCCAAATTCTAGCCTAGGGTTTGGTCTTAATTCCTCCAAATATCATATAAATCTAATGGTGTCAAAATACACTAATATTTAATCATCCATATTAGTATACCTTAATTTAAATTGCAAATTAATAATCAAGCAAATCAAAAATCAACCCACTGAATATGTTAATCCCAAAATTGGCACGTTGGAGTAACCAAATATTTCAAATTTCATTTATTTGCTTTTAAACTCCCAAGTCCTATAGTATAATCATTAGCCAATCATTGACAACAAATTCTTTCCAAGATTTCAAGACAAAATTCTCAATTTCACATTAGATAAACCCATATGCCTAATTCAGTTTCTAGCTATTCACACATGCACTAATTACAACTTTAAGGGTGTGTTTGGTACGAAGGAAAATGTTTTCCATGGAAAATGTTTTCCTAGAAAATGTTTTCCTGGAAACAAGTAGATTTTGGACTTATTTTCTCATGTTTGATTGGTGAGTAGAAAATATTTTCCGGAAATTACTTTTTGTGTTTGATTTATGAATGAAAAATGTTTTTGAGAGACATCTTTTATTTTTACTAGAGTAGAAAATAATTTATGAAATTGAAAATATTTTTTAAAAATATCTTTTATTTGGGGTGATAGTGGGGGGTGGGGGTGGGGA